>NC_074681.1:11251863-11551863 GCF_029448725.1 Salvelinus fontinalis | reverse complement strand
CACAGTATTCTGCTTTCAAAAGGAGACCAAACTACTGCAGTATACTGGAGCTCTCTGGTCCATGTGTAGAACAGGCTGTGTTCTGACTTTCTCTTAGTATGCCACTGCATACCTTATGCTGGTATCTGATTTTTCCCTCAGGCCCAAAGCTGTACAAGGAGCCCAGTGCCAAGTCCAACAAGCATATCATCCAGAATGCACTGGCCCACTGCTGCCTAGCGGGCAAGGTCAACGAAGAGCAGAAGAACAAGATAATAGATGTAGGCCGTTTGATGTACACTCTGCTACTTTCTCTCATGTTACTTCACTCTCTTACTTCACGTTTTGTTCCTTTGTTTTCCTTCCCTATCTCTTTCAGGAAATGGAGAGGTCGGGGGCCAATAACTTCCTGGTTCTATTCCGGGACACGGGTTGCCAGTTCCGCTCGGTGTACTCTTACTGTCCAGAGACGGAGGAGATCACCAAGCTGGCGGGCATCGGGCCAAAGAGCATCACGGCCAAGATGATCGAGGGACTGTACAAGTACAACTCGGACAGGAAGCAGTTCAGCCACATCCCGGCCAAGACCATGTCGGCTAGTGTAGACGCCATCACCATCGCCCCCCACCTGTGGCAGACCAAGAAACAGGGCACACCCAAGAAACTGGGTAGTCTCAAGTAGTCACAGCAACAAGCCGTTTTCATAACAAACCAAGGATATTGTTGTTCGGTGTCTTGGGCTATAGTTGAGGACTGAGGGGAGACTTTGTGGGTTATCCGACCCAGGAATGGACCCAGGTCTGGGTTTGACCTGGGATATTACAGGGTTTGGTATGAACGGTGCTAAAGAGTCCAGCTTTCTAATGTTCTTTCCCAGTAAGATATCCCCAGAACACTTAAACTCAGCATTCATCTGGGTCTGATATCTGATATACAATATAGATGGATGATTATGTAGAAGGGTTTTTCTTCTTAACAAAACACTGCTGAAATTATTACTGGAATGTAGGAGAAAAAAACAACACAAGCCTCAAGGGACATTGTTGTTGTTATGCAAGACTGTGTGTGTGGGGGGGGGTAAGAGTCATTCTAATGGAGCACGCGTGTGTGTGTTCGTCAGCATGCGTGGGTGTCCATGTTCTTGTATGCCCAAAAAAGAGGGGGGCTGATGAAAGCCTTACTGAATCAGACCACTGAAGCACTGAATGTCATCTCTCTGAAATAGACCGAGTTTGAGTTCTCTGTTCATCATGTTTGGCCTTATGCTTGTTTTGTGTGTCATATGAAAGCACAGCGATTATGTTATATTTAAGCGCCAGTTGTGATGTTTTTGTGAGTGCATGATGATTGGCTGTGTGTGGGGCTTGCTTTTCTCTGGCTGAAAGAGAAGACTGAGCAGTTGGGTTTGTGTAATGTGTTAACAAGTGCCAAGATTGAGTGAGGTGAGAACCTCAGAAATAGGTTGTTGTTACTTTCGATAAGAACTAGATTGTAAAATCATTGATTTAAGTATCATCTACAGTACCAGTCAAAAGTTTGGACACACCTACTCGTTCAAGGGTTTTTGATTATTTTTACTATTTTCTACAATATTAGTGTGCAAAGCTGTCAAGGCAAAGGGTGGCTACTTTGAAGAATCTCAAATATAAAATATTTGTTGATTTGTTTAACACTTGTTTGGTGTCTTCACTATTATTCTACAAAGTAGAAAATAGTCAAATTAAAGAAAAACCCTTGAATGAGTAGCTGTGTCCACTTTTGATTGATACTGTAGTTCACGGGAATGTCAGCAACTGACTCAATATATTTATGTTTTTGATAAGACTTTGGAAGTCTTAAAATATCATTGACAGAAATATAAATATACTTTAAGACTATATACACTGTATAAGTTAATTCAGTTTGTATATAAATACCTATTCCATTCAAAATGAATGAGTCACACTAGCGTTTTTCATTTAATATGGACGTATATAAACTTAATATATATGGGGCCTTTTGTTGTTTAAAACATGTAAGTGTGTAATCGCTGTTCAATGTCACTGACAGGACGATTTACAGCTGTAGAATAGCAGCAAGTTTCACAAATTGTGTCATGCGCCTGTGCAACTCAGAGAAAATGTCTTATAAAGGATATTGTTGGGATACAGTATGTTTTTGGACCTCACAGATATTTAAAAGCATTTTACTTTATTGTGGATAGTATCTTAACTGTTGAATTCCCTTTACACTCAAAGTAGTCCACAATACATCTATGTGTACATATACAATTGAGAGTAATTCATCGATAGCAATTCATGATACTTTCCCACTGTAGATTGCAGTATTTGTTGTTGTATAACTGTGTACTTACATAAAGTAGATCACAGAAAGATGAAACATTTCTACTGTATGCTTTAACATTTGACATTATTCTAACCTATGGAAGGAAACTGGCATTTATTTTATGTTGGAGTAAAGCCGTGTGTACATTATATACAGTGTTTTTTCCTAAACCATTTTCCATTTTGAGATTTCATATGAGCAGCATATCTGTCTCAAAAGGAAGTATTTTGAAAGCATGAGAGGGTAAAATATGTTATGTATGAGTGACGGGCAACACATAGAAAGAGAAATGACTGCGAACTGTGTCCCACTGCATACTATTGTCGGTAGTGGATAATCAGATATGTATGAGATGCCATTCTGTGTTTTTCCCAATCTAAATTCGTTTTATTTTAACCCTGTCAATATTTTCATGTATTTATGTTATTTTTATATATTCCTTTGAACTATATTAAAATGTTAATTTTCATTGAAACTTGTGATCAATGTTTTTGAAGCTTGGTTATCCACTTAGGCTAGCTCAGATTTGTATTATTTGTTGTTACTGCATTACATAACAAGTGGGTCTTGAACCTGCAACCTGAGGCCACAGGGCAAACAAACGCACCTTCTGTGCCATGATGGTCAAGACCTCATGGAAGATGCATAGGTTTACATACAGGGATTACATACCAGTGGTAAAAATATCAAGATGAACAGTTTGTCATTTTACTGTTCTTTTACTGTTTTCCCATAGAAAACCTAATGATTGAGAAATAATACACTATTCGTCCTCTCTTGCACCCAAGAACAACCTTAGGCAATCAAATGAGAATAATACCAACCAGATTTACGTCGTATCACTCTGTCGTAATCCTCTTTAAACCTTTTCAGAGGGCCATGTCCTTCAAGCATTTAATTGTATTTACCCGACTGTTGAACTTCCCACTGTGAATCTGCGATTACATGTACATGGAACACTTCCTAATCTGGGAGGTGAAGGCATTGGATTATCCATCCACCATCCTGTCCTCTCTTGGGGTTGGAAGTGACACACACCTGACAAGTAATTATCTCATCGCAAGTGGCATAATTGTACGTTGATTACAGTTTATTTGATGGTCATGTTCAATAGATGGTAGGAATGTCGATCGTTATCGCAAGGGCTATGCGGGTTTTATGTTGCAAGAGAAGAGACGCTTGGGGCGCCCCTATGAAAATACTGGGATTTGATTGGTAGACAGACGAAGCGTTGCGCTTGACAACCGAAGGGGCTGGGTAGCAGGCTACTTACTACCAGCAGCAGAAATCGATCCGAGAAGACAACAGAAAGGGAGAGAGAAACAACAAAAGAGACTGACGAACAAAACAAAACAGAATCGCTCTGACAGCTACGATTTTCAACAACAGAAACAAATCTAAGGAGCGTGTTTTCAGCCCATGTATTTTTAGACCAAGGTGAGCTTTAAATCGCATTGAGGGCGTGTTTGTTAATGCGTGGGATGCCTCGCCACCCATCCCGTCTGTGCTGCTAGCGGATGATGCATGTCTCTCGCTTGGCCTGGCTAGCCATTCTTCTGGTCATGGTCTGAATCTGTCATAGCGGTTTTCGGTGTGCGTTCCTGACAACAGTACTTAACATATGCTCATGTTAGGTAGTTAGTTAGCGTGCTAATATTTCGGAGAAATGTGTGCTTGTCTTGTCGTTTATTTCATAACATCAGACAAGAACAGGTTGGGGTGAAGCAGATAGCTAGCTACTTAGCTAACGTTAGTAGCTAGCTAGCTAATTGTATGTGTTTGAACCCCACCTATAGCTGCAGTGTCTAGCTACATTGTTAGCTAGTTCTAGATTGTAAATAGATGTTGATTTATTGGAACCCTATATAACGTTATAAGTTTTATAATTAACTAGTTAGCTAGTTCAACCTATTTTTAGGTGATGTGCTGCGCATAGTTTCCTTGCTGCTGCTGTAAGTGTCACCAGCAATGAATCTTTGCAGTTTGGTTGTTCATTTTCTTTTCTGAATGTTTTGTTGATTGCCAGATATCTAACCTTGTTCTTTGTTGAATGCACCTATTCTTTAACTAAATGTAAAATCAGAATGTTGTAACATTTATCAGTATGCTTTGAGCAACCACTTGCTTGGACATGTTGTTAATAGTAACGACCCTGGGTTTATAAGCGCGGAAATCGACTCTGCCGCACGAGCATGCTTTTGCGCTACAGTCGATAGCGCGCCGAACCTCGGGCTAGAAGGTCGAGGGTTCGAGACCTGCTCCATTACAATAACAATGCAAATTGCAGTGCAACACCAAGATAGCAGGACTATTGACATACTGTAACTATCTAAATCCTTACTCAGCATTCAGGCTGCGTTATCCCCTGTGCAACTGTAGCCTAAGCAGTAAATCAATTAAATCGACGGTAATATAACTTGTTTGCAGTTGTAGGGTTGATGGCAATTGTCGTAATTTGTGGCTCAAATCCTAATTATCATGACAGTAACCAAAATTAATGGTATTTCTCCTATTTGTATCCCCTGGTGAACCCTTGAACAAAAGTGAAATTAAATATGATAGGTTACAGTTCACGTCTGTTAGCCTTCCTGGCATGGGGTTTCCAAACTTTGTCGATTTGCCATAAATGCGATCCTAATCCATAATGTGTTACTGTTATTACTACATAATTAATAGCACAGCTGTGATTGGATTAACTCTGCTGCCTACTTTCTATTGACGCCGATTTGCTGTTAGTCTGCTAATCACAGTGGTCAGATTTGGGGCTTGGTTCCATTATGTTGAATTGAGGAGTACGTCATGTCGTTCACATTGAGTAGGCCTAGGTTTCCTGTGCTTGTTTTCTGGTAGGAATTGAAATATATTAAGCTAGACTTCTTGAAAGTCTATTCAAAAGTAAGCAAGGTCAGTTGTAACATATGTTGGCCAAGTGAAAATATCAGGAGCAACAAAGACTGTTGAACACAGTGTGGCAATAAAGAGACATTGCATTACATTAGAAATTGATTGTTTAGCAGACAGATACTAGGCTGCCTTTCTACAATCAACATGAGAGCCTCCGTTTATGGTGTGTTTACTTACCCTGGGTTTTGTTGTTGGTGGTGTGTGTGTCAGCCCGTCGTCACCATGACAGCGGAGGAGATCATCAATGTGAAGGAGGTGGAGATCATCAAGGTGATCCTAGACTTCCTCAACTCCAGGAAGCTCCATATTAGCATGCTGGCCCTGGAGAAGGAGAGTGGAGTCATCAACGGACTCTACTCTGACGACATGCTCTTCCTCAGGTACACAAAGGCCTGGGTCGTATTCATTAGGCACCAAACGGCAAAAAAAAAAAAAAACTTAAACTATTCAATAAGGAATGTCCATTTTAGTTTTCTGTTGCAAAATGTTTTGTTACGTGTGCCCTAATGAATATGACCCTAACATTACTGTTTGGGTCTCACTATGTGGATAGTGTTAGAAATACAAAGGGTTTGGGGCTCTCCCATAGCATATCAGGACACCTCCATAAGCAATTGCTGCAAAACAACAGTTGACAGATTAATTAGAGTTAATTATAATTATTTGGAAGTGGCATTTTTCAGGCTCATATTAATAGGTCACTGGTTGCTGAACTAAGTGCTGAAACACAATGTTCAGAAAGTGTAGCATAAATTCCTTTGTTTCTGCAATAATGATCCAGACCACCTCTATGCTAGACTGGATTGGAGTGCCCCTTTTTTAAATGTCAGCCAACAATGTACTGTTACGCCACTTTGGTATTCCACTCAGCTGAGTTTGTGAAATGACTGGAGTTGGACTCCCTTTCACACAGAGGGCCCCACTGTTACCGGGTGACCATTCACTGCCTGTCTTATCTGCCCCTGTATTACACTGACCAATCAAGACAATCTGTTTCCGTAGGAGATGGCAAGCAGGGAAGTGAATTGGAGAATCCCTTGTTTACATATTTGGTTGGTTTTTGTTCTGTGGTTTTGTTTCTGTATTAGGAAGTTTACTGAAATTATCTAGCTAGTGTCAATGGGAGTGTGAATAGGCTCAGAGCACATAACAGGGGCTGCATTAGGTGTCACTAACACAGAACACTGAGTATATTACACCTGATTTATTTTCTCGCTTTTTTGTTGAATTGTTTCTCTGTCCAGGCAACTGGTGCTAGATGGGCAGTGGGACGAGGTGCTTCAGTTTATTCAGCCGCTGGAGTGCATGGACAAGTTTGACAGGAAGAGGTGAGACTTCATTAATATGACACTAATTCTGTGGTCAGAGATGAATGTATTTAGTCTGACTGTACCTGACCATTTCTACACTTAGCAATGCTACATTATTGCCTTTTCAAACAACTACACGTTAGCAACCTGACACCCAGGCTTGAATGTACAGGCAGATGCTGGGTTTGAATTACTTTTCTGAGACATGTTCTTGGGCCATAATGTATTGTTGTCGTAGGTTCCGTTACATCGTCCTGAAGCAGAAGTTTCTAGAGGCCCTGTGTGTGAACAACGCCATGTCTGCTGAGGACGAGCCACAGCATGTGAGTCAACAGACAAAGAATAGCCACTCTCTCTCAATTCATTCGAAAGGGGGCTTTATTGGCATGGAAAACGTGTTTACATTACGAGTGAAATAAACAAAAATGAGAAGACAAACTATTTGAATTTAACAGTAAATATTGCACTCAAAAAGCTTTTAAAAAAGATTGACATTTCAATTGTCATGTCAGCGATGTACAGGGTTTTACATCAGCTATGTACAGCGTTTTACATCAGCTATGTACAGGGTTTTACATCAGCTATGTACAGGGTTTTACATCAGCTATGTACAGGGTTTTACATCAGCTATGTACAGGGTTTTACATCAGCTAAGTACAGGGTTTTACATCAGCTAAGTACAGGGTTTTACATCAGCTATGTACAGGGTTTTACATCAGCTATGTACAGGGTTTTACATCCGCTATGTACAGGGTTTTACATCCGCTATGTACAGGGTTTTACATCCGCTATGTACAGGGTTTTACATCAGCTAAGTACAGGGTTTTACATCAGCTAAGTACAGGGTTTTACATCAGCTCTGTACAGGGTTTTACTTCAGCTCTGTACAGGGTTTTACATCAGCTCTGTACAGGGTTTTACATCAGCTCTGTACAGGGTTTTACATCAGCTCTGTACAGGGTTTTACATCAGCTCTGTACAGGGTTTTACATCAGCTCTGTACAGGGTTTTACATCAGCTCTGTACAGGGTTTTACATCAGCTCTGTACAGGGTTTTACATCAGCTAAGTACAGGGGTTTACATCAGCTATGTACAGGGTTTTACATCAGCTCTGTACAGGGTTTTACATCAGCTCTGTACAGGGTTTTACATCAGCTCTGTACAGGGTTTTACATCAGCTATGTACAGGGTTTTACATCAGCTAAGTACAGGGTTTTACATCAGCTAAGTACAGGGTTTTACATCAGCTATGTACAGGGTTTTACATCAGCTATGTACAGGGTTTTACATCAGCTATGTACAGGGTTTTACATCAGCTCTGTACAGGGTTTTACATCAGCTCTGTACAGGGTTTTACATCAGCTCTGTACAGGGTTTTACATCAGCTCTGTACAGGGTTTTACATCAGCTCTGTACAGGGTTTTACATCAGCTATGTACAGGGGTTTACATCAGCTCTGTACAGGGTTTTACATCAGCTCTGTACAGGGTTTTACATCAGCTATGTACAGGGTTTTACATCAGCTAAGTACAGGGTTTTACATCAGCTAAGTACAGGGTTTTACATCAGCTATGTACAGGGTTTTACATCAGCTATGTACAGGGTTTTACATCAGCTATGTACAGGGTTTTACATCAGCTCTGTACAGGGTTTTACATCAGCTCTGTACAGGGTTTTACATCAGCTCTGTACAGGGTTTTACATCAGCTCTGTACAGGGTTTTACATCAGCTATGTACAGGGGTTTACATCAGCTATGTACAGGGGTTTACATCAGCTATGTACAGGGGTTTAGCAATGTGCTGATGGCTGTAGTACGAATAGGGTCTCCGCCTCTCTCTCGCCCTCTTCCTTCCTTGCTGGACCTTGTTTTAGTTGTCTGTCTATGGCATTACATATTCCATCTTCCTGTCTTTGTTTATCTGTCTCCCTCTGAATGAGCAAACAACTGAATCACAAATCACGAAACAGCCCTCCTTTCCTTTTCCATCTGTCACTGCCTCTTCTTTTTGTTCCTAGTAAACACACAATCTCTGAGGTTTCTCTACTCATTGTCCTATATTAGCATAGTCACAGAGAATGCAGATCTGAAACCAGCTTGTGTCTCCCAACTGGATTAGTGTGGGCTCCTCCTGTGTTTGTGTATAAGGCTGCGTTTACACAGGCAGCCCAATTCTGATCTTTTGCCCAGCATGAGGTAGTGTGTGTGACACGTGAGTCTGATTTCGCAAGTTTCTATGTGTTTGTGTTAGGTCTAGATTTGTTTCCCGTGAAAATCTCTTTTACACATTTATTCGAAGCAGTTCAAAGCCACGCTGGCATTTTTTCCCTTGGACATGATCGCAATCTGGGCCCTTCTACCTTGGCAGTTATAATCTAGGCCTCAGAAACCGATAACGAGTAGCTACTCTTCTACAGGATCTACAGACATTCTGGGCTTGGATGTTCAAAACCATTATTTTTCATCCCCCCCTTCTCTCTCGGTCTCTGAGGGAATGTTGAGTCTTGAGGGATGCCACATTGCCTCTAGGAATGAAGAAATATGCATAAAAGGCATTTTTTGTGTGTGTGAACACTCTACACTGCATCAAGTAGCCTACTCCTACATGTGAGGGAAACAGTAACCAGCTGCTACATGTGAAGACAGTAGCCAGCTCCTACATGTGAAGACAGTAGCCAGCTGCTACACGCGAGGGGAAACAGTAGCCAGCTGCTACACGCGAGGGGAAACAGTAGCCAGCTGCTACACGCGAGGGGAAACAGTAGCCAGCTGCTACACGCGAGGGGAAACAGTAGCCAGCTGCTACACGCGAGGGGAAACAGTAGCCAGCTGCTACACGCGAGGGGAAACAGTAGCCAGCTGCTACACGCGAGGGGAAACAGTAGCCAGCTGCTACACGCGAGGGGAAACAGTAGCCAGCTGCTACACGCGAGGGGAAACAGTAGCCAGCTGCTACACGCGAGGGGAAACAGTAGCCAGCTGCTACACGCGAGGGGAAACAGTAGCCAGCTGCTACACGCGAGGGGAAACAGTAGCCAGCTGCTACACGCGAGGGGAAACAGTAGCCAGCTGCTACACGCGAGGGGAAACAGGAGTCAATGTGAGGTGGCTCATAATCTAAACTCTCTCTTGTCTCTCAGCTCGAGTTCACCATGCAGGAGGCGGTGAAGTGTCTTCATGCCCTGGAGGAGTTCTGTCCGTCTAAAGACGACTACAGCAAGCTATGTCTGCTCCTCACTCTGCCTCGTCTCACCAACCACGCTGACTTCAAGGCATGACACGTTTTATAGTTATGGCATCTGATCTTACGAATGGTATCTGTTCATTTCAAATAATAATAATGCATATTTTATTCTAGCACTGTGATTGATGATAATATTTACTTTGAAGAAATGTTGGTAATAGTTTGCTGAAAGCAGGTATCAAAGGGCATTATTACATTGTTATAAACATGTTTTATACCTTTATTTAACTAGGCAAGTCAGTTAACAAATTCTTATTTTCAATGACGGCCTAGGAACAGTGGGTTAACTGCCTGATCAGGGGCAGAACGACAGATTTCTACCTTGTCAGCTCGGGGATTTGAACTTGCAACCTTTCGGTTACTCGTCCAACACTCTAACCACTAGGCTACCCTGCCACCCCATGTGTGAGCGCTTATGATATAGCTATAGATTAATAATAAACATACAGTACCAGTCAAAAGTTAGGATACACCTGCTCATTCAAGGGTTTTTCTTTATTTTTTACTATTTTCTACATTGTAGAATAATAGAAGACATCAAAACTATGAAATATCACATATGGAATCATATAGTAACCAAAAAAGTGCTAAACAAATCAAAATATATTTTAGATTATTCAAAGTAGCCACCCTTTGACTTGATGACAGCTTTGCACACTCTTAGGATTCTCTCAACCAGCTTCATGAGGAATGCTTTTCCAACAGTCTTGAAGGAGTTCCCACATGCTGAGCACTTGTTGGCTGCTTTTCCTTCACTCTGTGGTCCAACTCATCCCAAACCATCTCAATTGGGTTGAGGTCGGGTGATTGTGGAGGCCAGGTCATCTGATGCAGCACTCCATTACTCTCCTTCTTGGTCAAATAGCCTTTACACAGCCTGGAGGTATGTTGAGTCATTGTCCTGTTGATAAACAAATGATAGTCCCACTAAGCGCAAACCAGATGTGATGGCGTATCGCTGCAGAATGCTGTGGTAGCCATGCTGGTTAAGTGTGCCTTGAATTCTAAATAAATCACAGACAGTGTCACCAGCAAAGCACCATCACACCACCTCCTCCATGCTTCATGATGTGAACCACACATGCGGAGATCATCCGTTCACTTACTCTGTGTCTCACAAAAACACGGCGGTTGGAACCAAAAATCTCAAATTTGTACTCATCAGACCAAAATAAAGATTTCCACCGGTCTAATGTCCATTGCTTGTGTTTCTTGGCCCAAGCAAGTCTCTTCTTATTGGTGTCCTTTAGTAGTGGTTTCTTTGCAGCAATTCGACCATGAAGGCCTGATTCACAGTTTCCCCTGAACAGTTGATGTTGAGATGTGTCCATTACTTGAACTCTGTGAAGCATTTATTTGTCCTGCAATCTGAGGTGCAGTTAACTCTAATGAACTTATCTTTAGCAGAGGTAACTCTGTGTCTTCCTTTCCTGTGGCAGGCCTCATGAGAGCCAGTTTCATCATAGCACTTGATGGTTTTTGCGACTGCACTTGGATGATGGACTGTCGTTTCTCTTTGCTTATTTTAGCTGTTCTTGACATTAATATGGACTTGGTCTTTTACCAAATAGGGCAGTCTTCTGTATACTACCTCTACCTTGTCACAACACAACTGATTGGCTCAAATGCATTAAGAAGGAAAGAAATTCCAAAAATTAACAAGGCACACCTGTTAATTGAAAAGCATTCCAGGTGACTACCTCATGATGGTTATTTCATAGTTTTGATGTCTTTACTATTATGCAATGTTGAAAATAGTAAAAATGAAGAAACCCTTGAATAAGTAGGTGTGTCCAATCTTTTGACTGGTACTGTATGTTTATATTATTTATCCATAACTCAAAAGCATGTTTTATTATTCATCTATAGCTAGATCTTATTTTTTCAATGTGGAAGTTTTCCAACTGTCTCCAAATGTATTAATATGAGACGACCCTGGTGTCATGGGTTGGTTTTTATCTAAATGACTTAAGTATGAATTGTATAAATGTTTCCCCTCCAGGACTGGAACCCCAGCACGGCGCGGGTGCACTGTTTTGAGGAGGCGTGCACCATGGTGGCAGAGTTCATCCCTGCAGACAGGAAGCTGAGTGAGGCGGGGTTCAGGGCCTCAGGGAACCGCCTCTTCCAGCTCCTCATTAAAGGAATTCTCTATGAGTGCTGCGTAGAGTTCTGTCAGGTGGGGGGATCCAAGTGTTCTGTTACAAAGCATTGTACAAATGACATGCATTTTAGATCATATATGATTTCCATGCTTGGTGAATAGGATGGGTGGGTTGGTTAGTTGGTGGATTTAGTTAGTTTAATGATTGATTGATTGACTAACTAATATATTGTGTGCCTCTGTCTCCAGAGCAAGGCGACAGGCGAGGAGATCACGGAGGGCGAGGTGCTCCTAGGGGTGGACATGCTGTGTGGGAACGGCTGTGACGACCTGGACCTGTCCTTACTGTCCTGGATGCAGAACCTGTCCCACAGCGTCTTCTCCTGCGCCTTCGAGCAGAAGTTGCTTCAGATCCACGTGGACCGCCTGGTCAAGCCTGCCAAGGCCAGCTACGCAGACCTCCTCACCCCTCTCATCAGCAAACTATCCCCCTACCCCTCCTCGCCCCTCCGCCGCCCCCAGTCCGCAGACACCTACATGTCCCGGTCTCTGAACCCGGCCCTGGATGGCCTGTCATATGGGCTGTCTGGCCAGGAGAAGGGGGGCCCAGGGGGGGACACGGCAGGGAGGAAGGGGATGTCCCCCATGTCTCATTCCTTCGCTAACTTCCACACGGGGGGTCAGAGTCTGAGCAGGAGTCTGATGCTGGACAGCTATGACTGCCACAGCATCTTTGAGGAGTCTCCTGAGAGGTGTGAAAGATGAGGATACTTTAGATTTATGTTGCACTTTTTCAAAAACATATTTTTTTGATGTCGTACGGGCACGACAAGTCATTACAGCACAAACAGATCTTAGACCAGGATAGTAATGATCTGGAAGTGATCTGCCACTCATTTGTAGCACTAGTAGTCTTCCTCTAGAAGAATGGCCGAGCATCGTCTAGGGTAGGCTAAGCATTGACATGATTTCACCTGTTGGGTTGAGCCTGGAGTAGACGGAGGACTAAGCTCTGTAGTAGGAAGCACTAGAGAGCCTCTACCTTCAACGACTGTCGAAGAAGACGCTCAGTGATGCTCAATCAACACCCACTTATTAGGGAATAGCAGAGTGACAGTAGTGATTATCTGAGGAGTGGACATTACAGCAGTCGTTAATGCAGTAACATACACATTACGTAGTCCATTAATGTGGTCTCTCTGGGTCTGTCTCTGTAGCTCCAGGACGGACACGCCCGTGGATAAGATGATGAGTTCAGGCACCCTGCGCCCCGACTCCGCCCCCGGAGAGGACGCCCCGTCACCAGGCTCTGCAGAGAGGAACGAGGTAAACACCTGATGAGGAGGATTTACCATGTCTCTTTTGCTAAATATACACATTTTGGCCTTTTTGAACCGGTTCAGACAAACCCTATAGAGTCATCTTCCCTACTGATGTGTGATGATTGGGGTTGTGGAGAGAGTTACTTTCAAAGATGGTGGCGTCCCTCAGTCTAAATATAAGCCTGAGATGAATCTGTCTGTGAGACTCACTGAGTCATCGACCGTCTGTGGCTTACAGAGCCTGGGTTACACCCAAGAGACCTGCCGCCTGCTCTATTCTCTTTCCTTGTCCCTCATCCCTCTCTCTCTTTCATTCTGTCTGAGTTACACAACAGTACAGCCCAAAGGACACTAGTTGCCTGACTTCCCTCTAATTATGGCCTAGCCTTAGAGAGCAGACTGTTCTCTGCTCTACCCCGCCACAGCTGTCCTGTCTAGCCTATAGCCAGACTGACTGTAAAGCCCTGCTCTGCCCCGCCACAGCTGTCCTGTCTAGCCTATAGCCAGACTGACTGTAAAGCCCTGCTCTGCCCCGCCACAGCTGTCCTGTCTAGCCTATAGCCAGACTGTGACTGTAAAGCCCTGCTCTGCCCCGCCACAGCTGTCCTGTCTAGCCTATAGCCAGACTGACTGTAAAGCCCTGCTCTGCCCCGCCACAGCTGTCCTGTCTAGCCTATAGCCAGACTGACTGTAAAGCCCTGCTCTGCCCCGCCACAGCTGTCCTGTCTAGCCTATAGCCAGACTGTGACTGTAAAGCCCTCCTCTGCCCTGCCACAGCTGTCCTGTCTAGCCTATAGCCAGACTGTGAATGTAAAGCCCTGCTCTACCCCGCCACAGCTGTCCTGTCTAGCCTATAGCCAGACTGTGACTGTAAAGCCCTGCTTAGACTGATAAACAGACCAGTAGCAGAGTGGGACATTAGACTGATAAACAGACCAGTAGCAGAGTGGGACATTTGACTGATAAACAGACCAGTAGCAGAATGGGACATTAGACTGATAAACAGACCAGTAGCAGAATGGGACATTAGACTGATAAACAGACCAGTAGCCGAATGGGACATTAGACTGATAAACACAGACCAGTAGCAGAGTGGGACATTAGACTGATAAACATACCAGTAGCAGAGTGGGTCATTAGACTGATAAACAGACCAGTAGCAGAGTGGGACATTAGACTGATAAACACAGACCAGTAGCAGAATGGGACATTAGACTGATAAACAGACCAGTAGCAGAGTGGGACATTAGACTGATAAACAGACCAGTAGCAGAGTGGGACATTATACTGATAAACAGACCAGTAGCAGAATGGGACATTAGACTGATAAACAGACCAGTAGCAGAGTGGGACATTAGACTGATAAACAGACCAGTAGCAGAGTGGGACATTAGACTGATAAACACAGACCAGTAGCAGAGTGGGACATTAGACTGATAAACAGACCAGTAGCAGAGTGGGACATTAGACTGATAAACAGACCAGTAGCAGAGTGGGACATTAGACTGATAAACAGACCAGTAGCAGAATGGGACATTAGACTGATAAACAGACCAGTAGCAGAATGGGACATTAGACTGATAACAGACCAGTAGCAGAGTGGGACATTAGACTGATAAACAGACCAGTAGCAGAGTGGGACATTAGACTGATAAACAGACCAGTAGCAGAGTGGGACATTAGACTGATAAACAGACCAGTAGCAGAGTGGGACATTATACTGATAAACAGACCAGTAGCAGAATGGGACATTAGACTGATAAACAGACCAGTAGCAGAGTGGGACATTAGACTGATAAACAGACCAGTAGCAGAGTGGGACATTAGACTGATAAACACAGACCAGTAGCAGAGTGGGACATTAGACTGATAAACAGACCAGTAGCAGAGTGGGACATTAGACTGATAAACAGACCAGTAGCAGAGTGGGACATTAGACTGATAAACAGACCAGTAGCAGAATGGGACATTAGACTGATAAACAGACCAGTAGCAGAATGGGACATTAGACTGATAAGAGAACAGTAGCAGAGTGGGACATTAGACTGATAAACAGACCAGTAGCAGAGTGGGACATTAGACTGATAAACAGACCAGTAGCAGAGTGGGACATTAGACTGATAAACAGACCAGTAGCAGAATGGGACATTAGACTGATAAACAGACCAGTAGCAGAGTGGGACATTAGACTGATAAACAGACCAGTAGCAGAGTGGGACATTAGACTGATAAACAGACCAGTAGCAGAGTGGGACATTAGACTGATAAACAGACCAGTAGCAGAATGGGACATTAGACTGATAAACAGACCAGTAGCAGAGTGGGACATTAGACTGATAAACAGACCAGTAGCAGAGTGGGACATTAGACTGATAAACAGACCAGTAGCAGAGTGGGACATTAGACTGATAAACAGACCAGTAGCGGAGTGGGACATTATATAAACTGTGTGTGTGTGTATATATATATATGGCTATATGGCTCTGGCTATACCCCCCCCCCCCCCCCCCCCCCCCCCTGCCTCTCTGGCTATACCCCCCCGCCCCCCCGCCTCTCTCCCTCCTCCTGGTTGTGCTACTGGCCTGCCCCCGGTCAATGTGTTAAGTTAATGCCCATCTGAAAGCAGAGGGTACAGTAGAGGAGGTTACGACACCTTCCTTCTCCTCTCTCTGAAGGGGTTTGCCGTCACGTCTGGCTTTGAATGTGAATGGCACTATGTAAGAAGTTGGCTGTACTTCCAACAGTTTGTTGTTTAATAAATGTGTGTTACCACCTTAGTTGCGTGACTCGACAGAGAAGTTTGAGGAGTTCTACCGCCAGCGTTTGAGGGTCCAGCAGCACCTGGAACAGAAGCAGCAGCAGAGACAACTCTACCAGCAGATGCTGCTGGAGGGAGGGGTACAACACAGTGACCAGCCAGCCCCCGGGACAGACGCCATGCAGCACAGCCTCACTGAGAAGTTCCTCAACAGGTTAGACACACACAGCACAGGACTTCAGTTCCCCAAATAGGTCAGGTATTCACCCACCACAGTTTTGATGAGTTGATTTCCATTTGGACTCTCCTTGTCTTGGACTGGTCCCTCTGCTACACACCTCAGATGTTATGTAATGTACTAGCTCTTCCTTCCTGACACTTGTCAGATTTAGAAGACCTTCCTTCCCTGTACAACTCATGGCTTGGATCTGATGCGATGCAGTGGAGAGGTGAATGCACCAATTTGTAAGTCGCTCTGGATAAGAGCGTCTGCTAAATGACTTAAATGTAAATGTAAATGAGAGACACTGACGTTATATCGAAACATTCAGGACTGACTTGATTTTAAAACATATGGGAACATTTTGAGTCTAGTTAGAAGAACAGAAAGGAAAGAACTAAGAAAGGCCCCAAAGAATTCTAATGATGTCATTATGCCCTGCCCTTCTAAATAATACAGGGGGAGGGTTGCAGGGAGGGGTGTGAAGGAGGAGAGGGGGTAGTTGGGGAGAGCGATCAAAAGCTCTTTGTCCAACTGATGCACACCACAGTCTAGAAGGGAGAGTATGGCCTGACCCTATGATGACATCTCTATGAAAGACTATATACAGTATCAGTAAACATTCTATTTCCTGTGTCTAGGCTGATGTCATAGAGCCCCTATCTAGGGTTCTATATCTATGGTAAAAACAGAATGTTAATGAGAGTCCAGCCTGGAGGATGGTCCACCGTTGGACTGTTCTATTGTCCTGTGCCACTACATGTTGCCTGCTGCTTAGAGATAGACTGTCGTGTTCTTCCACTAACAGGGTCTGAAAGGGGAGGTTGGATTGTGTGTGTGGAGTTTGGTTTGGGGAAGGTGGTCTCAGGGGTGTTGTTGCGGGTGGTTTTCTATGGGTAGGTGGTTGTCTATGGGTGGGTGGATGTCTATGGGTGGGTGTCTATGGGGTGGGTGGGTGTCTGAGGTGTGTAATGATGGGGTGTATAATGGAACTCAGTACAAAGCCCCAGATGGAGCAGGGTGTGCCTGGGAGTTGGGCTGGGGAGAGGTGGGGGTGTGGTTATTAACACTAATGCTCCCCTGTTCTTTATGAAGTATCTTTAATACCCTGAGCACCAGCTGCTCCTGTGGTGCCTGGAACCAAACAATCATTATCTAACTATGCTCTGTCTGTGTGTCTGGAGTCAGACTGTCATTATCTAACTATGCTCTCTGTCTTTGTGTCTGGAGTCAGACTGTCATTATCTAACTATGCTCTCTGTCTGTGTGTCTGGAGCCAGACTGTCATTATCTAACTATGCTCTCTGTCTGTGTGTCTGGAGTCAGACTGTCATTATCTAACTATGCTCTCTGTCTGTGTGTCTGGAGCCAGACTGTCATTATCTAACTACGCTCTCTGTCTGTGTGTCTGGAGCCAGACTGTCATTATCTAACTATGCTCTCTGTCTGTGTGTCTGGAGCCAGACTGTCATTATCTAACTATGCTCTCTGTCTGTGTGTCTGGAGCCAGACTGTCATTATCTAACTATGCTATCTGTCTGTGTGTCTGGAGCCAGACTGTCATTATCTAACTACGCTCTCTGTCTGTGTGTCTGGAGCCAGACTGTCATTATCTAACTACGCTCTCTGTCTGTGTGTCTGGAGCCAGACTGTCATTATCTAACTATGCTCTCTGTCTGTGTGTCTGGAGCCAGACTGTCATTATCTAACTACGCTCTCTGTCTGTGTGTCTGGAGCCAGACTGTCATTATCTAACTACGCTCTCTGTCTGTGTGTCTGGAGCCAGACTGTCATTATCTAACTACGCTCTCTGTCTGTGTGTCTGGAGCCAGACTGTCATTATCTAACTACGCTCTCTGTCTGTGTGTCTGGAGCCAGACTGTCATTATCTAACTACGCTCTCTGTCTGTGTGTCTGGAGCCAGACTGTCATTATCTAACTACGCTCTCTGTCTGTGTGTCTGGAGCCAGACTGTCATTATCTAACTACGCTCTCTGTCTGTGTGTCTGGAGCCAGACTGTCATTATCTAACTACGCTCTCTGTCTGTGTGTCTGGAGCCAGACTGTCATTATCTAACTACGCTCTCTGTATGTGTGTCTGGAGCCAGACTGTCATTATCTAACTACGCTCTCTGTCTGTGTGTCTGGAGCCAGACTGTCATTATCTAACTATGCTCTCTGTCTGTGTGTCTGGAGCCAGACTGTCATTATCTAACTACGCTCTCTGTCTGTGTGTCTGGAGCCAGACTGTCATTATCTAACTATGCTCTCTGTCTGTGTGTCTGGAGCCAGACTGTCATTATCTAACTATGCTCTCTGTCTGTGTGTCTGGAGCCAGACTGTCATTATCTAACTACGCTCTCTGTCTGTGTGTCTGGAGCCAGACTGTCATTATCTAACTACGCTCTCTGTCTGTGTGTCTGGAGCCAGACTGTCATTATCTAACTATGCTCTCTGTCTGTGTGTCTGGAGTCAGACTGTCATTATCTAACTACGCTCTCTGTCTGTGTGTCTGGAGCCAGACTGTCATTATCTAACTACGCTCTCTGTCTGTGTGTCTGGAGCCAGACTGTCATTATCTAACTATGCTCTCTGTCTGTGTGTCTGGAGCCAGACTGTCATTATCTAACTACGCTCTCTGTCTGTGTGTCTGGAGTCAGACTGTCATTATCTAACTACGCTCTCTGTCTGTGTGTCTGGAGTCAGACTGTCATTATCTAACTACGCTCTCTGTCTGTGTGTCTGGAGTCAGACTGTCATTATCTAACTACGCTCTCTGTCTGTGTGTCTGGAGTCAGACTGTCATTATCTAACTACGCTCTCTGTCTGTGTGTCTGGAGTCAGACTGTCATTATCTAACTACGCTCTCTGTCTGTGTGTCTGGAGTCAGACTGTCATTATCTAACTACGCTCTCTGTCTGTGTGTCTGGAGTCAGACTGTCATTATCTAACTACGCTCTCTGTCTGTGTGTCTGGAGCAAGACTGTCATTATCTAACTATGATCTCTGTCTGTGTGTCTGGAGCCAGACTGTCATTATCTAACTACGCTCTCTGTCTGTGTGTCTGGAGCCAGACTGTCATTATCTAACTACGCTCTCTGTCTGTGTGTCTGGAGCCAGACTGTCATTATCTAACTATGCTCTCTGTCTGTGTGTCTGGAGCCAGACTGTCATTATCTAACTATGCTCTCTGTCTGTGTGTCTGGAGCCAGACTGTCATTATCTAACTACGCTCTCTGTCTGTGTGTCTGGAGCCAGACTGTCATTATCTAACTACGCTCTCTGTCTGTGTGTCTGGAGCCAGACTGTCATTATCTAACTACGCTCTCTGTCTGTGTGTCTGGAGCCAGACTGTCATTATCTAACTACGCTCTCTGTCTGTGTGTCTGGAGCCAGACTGTCATTATCTAACTACGCTCTCTGTCTGTGTGTCTGGAGCCAGACTGTCATTATCTAACTACGCTCTCTGTCTGTGTGTCTGGAGCCAGACTGTCATTATCTAACTACGCTCTCTGTCTGTGTGTCTGGAGCCAGACTGTCATTATCTAACTACGCTCTCTGTCTGTGTGTCTGGAGCCAGACTGTCATTATCTAACTACGCTCTCTGTCTGTGTGTCTGGAGCCAGACTGTCATTATCTAACTACGCTCTCTGTCTGTGTGTCTGGAGCCAGACTGTCATTATCTAACTACGCTGACATCAGAGAGTGACATTTACATGAATTACATTAGTAAAGAGACATGGCACAAGACCATCAGAGATTACACCTGTGTGTGTGTGTGTGTGTGTGTGTGTGTGTGTGTGTGTGTGTGTGTGTGTGTGTGTGTGTGTGTATTACCCGGTGTGTTCTGTCTACCCAGGTCTATTCAGAAGCTGGAGGAGTTGAACGTAGGGATGGAGAGTCTAGGTGAGGAGGTCCAGTCTCTGTCCCAGCAGTGTAACGGCACGGGCCCCACCCCGGAGAACAACAACGGTGACCCCGCAGGCCTGACCCCTGACCCCACTGTGACCCTGACCCCCGAGCAGGGCCGCCCTCAGGGAGGAGGGGTGGTCAGCAGCACCCCACAACGCACCGCAGGGGGACGGGAGGTGCCCCCACCTAATGAATCCCCCGTGGTCTCCCAGAGGTGAGATACGTGTGTGTGTGAGGGACGGGGGAGTGTGTCTGTGGGTGGGGTGTCTGTATGGCGGGTGTGTATACGTGTTTTTCTTTGTGTACATGGCAGGGTTTCTGTTAGACATTTGAGAAATTCATATGCATTGGCTGCGTAACGCGTTAGTGTCCACCCACTGTAAGCTCAAAATCACATTATTATTGTAATTCATCTGAACAGAATATAAATTGGCCTGTAAAGTTGTAATAAAACAATGTTCTTATACCAACGACATGTTTTATTGAAAAGCATAACACTGCCTGTTGTATCTTCATCCCTGCTGGAAATCATAAATTAATATCATGAAGAAACACAATTCAGCCTAGAAGAACAAGTCGCCTTCACATTAATTAAACACAACTTTAAAATGTAATATTGTATAAAATCATTTGTGAACGACCTGTCCTATAGGCTGTTTGTATGAACATTTTAATTAATAAATAACAAAGCACAGCTGTTTTCAAATAAAATCGAGGTCTCTAATTTAATTTAGCCTAGGCATGAGCATTTTAAATAACAACTGGGGAGAGGTGTTGGAGGAACACGAGGGTTGGTCCGCCCCACGCCCGCTGCCGTTCAGCACCACAGCAGGGGAAAGAGGCCACTCTAGACGGCCACAAAAGGAGGAAGGTATAAAACTAATGTTGGACAATCACATTTGATATGTAAATAAACTAAATTTGTTAAGGCTGGTTCATTGATAGCATTGTAAAATAAGATGTCTAATGTGAAGCGAGGACCGTGCGCCATGCATTTATGAAAGCGCTTATTTCCAGAGATCAAATTATATCTCTCTTTACTGGATGATGTTAATGTTTATTATAATTTGACCTATCTTGGAGTCGTGACTCATGTCATGTGTGATATACGTGGCTTATTGATAACTACTCTGTTTCCTACTACAGACAGTTGGCTGCCTAGTTATTGCAACATTTTAACTGATGTGAATAGTTGGCAACGATGTTTAACTCAACTGAAATGCACATGATCCACATCATTACTCTAGTCTATCAATCATTTCCAAGTCTTTATACATGACAGAGGGGTGGCAGCAGAAGTGCTAGGACAGGGCCTGACCAACACAATAATATGCCTCTAACTTACTTGGGTGTGCGGTGGACCTTGGCCTGCTCAAAGTGAGCCGCTGCTGTTGGAAAGTAAAACTTGTCCAACTCCTTGGAGCAGCTTGATGCACATCAGCCTCATTACTTTGTCCTCAAGAAGGCGGCCATCTTTACTCTGTTTTTGGAGAAAGAATCCCCTCTCTGCGGGAACACTGGAAATGGGGATAATCTTCGTAAAGTTTACCCAGTCGAGGGACACTTAGCTGAAGTCTCTTATGAGGACCTTGTGTCTTTAAGGTGAGTAACAATAGAAACACCTACACTGATGTCCCAGCAGCTTCAGCATTCAAACATTGTTATTGTTTTACAATGATTGCCTACCATGAAACAGTGGTTAACTGCCTAGTTCAGGGGCAGAACGACAGATCAGGGACTCAATCCAGCAACCTTTCGGTTACTGGCCCAGTGCTCTAACCACTAGGCTACCTGCCTCCCACTGATTTATTATCCTATGAAGTATATGGCTAAATTCCCAATCTGGCCCTCAAACCATCATGGTCACCTAATAATCCCAAATTTACAATTGGCTTATTCATCCCCCTCCTCTCCCCTGTAACTATTCCCCAGGTCGTTGCTGCAAATGAGAACGTGTTCTCAGTCAACTTACCTGGTAAAATAACGGTAAAATAAATAAAATAAATAAAAAATATTTGCCTTTGAATTTGGAGCACATCCACCGGTATTGAATAAAAACATTATTTTGCAATGGCCGGCAACAGGTTTTACACTGATCAGCCAAAGGCAGGCATTTACCTGCTAACGGAAACCCTGGTACAGGGTATGCACAGAGCAATGTACTCATGCTATATCTGTGTGTGTTTTAGTCCCCAGAAAGTAGCTGGACAGACCTCTGGATTAGATGACTCACCAGGAGCCCTCACCCGGAGTAAAGAGGTAGGTGCCTCGTTCTCATTCTCTCACATACAGTCTCTGTCTACACTCCCACTGTAGGCTTAGCAGGACATGAATCTTTCTCTGGGATGGGATAGGAGCCGGCAGTTCAGTCGGCAGTCCTGTATCCACTATGATGTCATGCACAGTAACCCTGGATTATACCCTGTGATGAGTGGAGATTTCATCCATTAGATTCCAGTTAAATCAGCAGTGATAAAGGCTGTTATATGTTAGCATGAGCTGTTGGCTCTATTTCAGAATCATGAATAGCGTAAGGCTTAGAAGATCAACACAGATTATACTGGTAATTACAGTGTCTTCAGAAAGCCTTCACACCCCTTGACTTGTTACACGTTTGGTTGTTACAGCCTGAATTTAAAATGGATTAAATTGAGATTTTTGTTGGTTCACTGGCCTACACACAATACCCCATAATGTCAGTGGAATTATGTTTTTAGAATTTTTTTATAAATTGATTACAAATTAAATTTCTTGAGTCAATAAGTATTCAACCCCTTTGTTATGGCAAGCCTAAATAAATTCAGGAGTAACAATTTGATTAACAATTTGATATCCCTTTGAGCATGGTGAAGTTATTAAATACACTTGGGATGGTGTATCAATACACCCAGTCACTACAAAGATACAGGCGTTCTTCCTAACTCAATTGCCGGAGAGGAAGGACAATAACCTTAAACACAAGGCCAAATCTACACTGGAGTTGCGGCTCAAGTTAGTATTGACTTAAATCTATGGCAAGGTGCAAATGGTTGTCTAGAAGTGATAAACAACCAATTTGACTGAGTTTGAAGAATTTTGAAAATAATAATGGGTAAATGTTGCACAATCCAGGTGTGCAACGCTCTTAGAGACTTACCCAGAAACACTCACAGCTGTAATCACTGCCAAATGTGCTTCTACAAAGTATTGACTCATTGCATTTCATTTTCAATCAATTTGCTGAAATGTCTAAAAACATGTGTTCGCTTTGTCATCATGTGTAGATTAATGAGGAAAATATTTTATTTAATCCATTTTGAATTCAGGCTGTAACACAACAAAATATGAAAGTCAAGGGGAATTAATCATTTCTGAAGACACTGTTAAACCCATACAGTGCCTTTGGAAAGTATTCAGACCCCTTGACTTTTTCCTCATTGTTACGTTACAGCCTTGTTCTAAAATCGATTAAATAAATCTATTTCCTCAGCATTCTACAAACAATACCCCATAATAACAAAGCGAAAACAGGTTTAGACATTTTTGCAAATGTATTAAAAATTAAAAACATACCTTATTTACATAAGTATTCAGACCCTTTGCTATGAGACTTGAAATTGAGCTCAGGTGCATCCTGTTTCCCTTGATTTTTCTGCAACTTGATTGGAGTCCACCTGTGGTAAATTTTATTAATTGGACATGATTTAGAAAGGCACCTATCTATATAAGGTCCCACAGTTGACAGTGCATGTCAGAGCAAAAACCAAGACATGAGGTCGAAGGAATTGTCTGTAGAGCTCAGAGACAGGATTGTGTCCAGGCACAGATCTGGTGAAGGATACCAAAACATTTCTGCAACATTGAAGGTCCCCAAGAACACACTGGCCTCCATCATTCTTAAATGGAAGACGATGAGAACCACCGAGCAATCAGGGGAGAAGGGCCTTGGTCTGGAAGGTGACGAAGAACCAGATGGTAACACTGACAGAGCTCTAGAGTTCCTCTGTGGAGATGGGAGAACCTTCCAGAAGGACAACCATCTCTGCAGCACTCTACCAATCAGGCCTTTATGGTAGAGTGGCAGACAGAAGCCACTCCTCAGTAAAAAGCACCTAAAGGACTCCGATCATGAGAAAGAAGATTCGCTGGTCTGATGAAACCAAGATTGAACTCTTTGGCCTGAATGCCAAGCGTCACGTCTGGAGGAAACCTGGCACCATCCCTACGGTGACGCATGGTGGTGGGAGCATCATGCTGTGGGGATGTTTTTCAGCGGCAGGGACTGGGAGACTAGTCAGGATCGAGGGAAAGATGATTCGAGCAAGCCAATCCTGTCTCTGAGATCTTTGATTGAAACCTGCTCCAGAGTGCTCTGGACCTCAGACTGGGGGCGAAGGTTAACCTAACAGGACAACGACCCTATGCAAACAGCCAAGACATGGCAGGAGTGGCTTCGCAACAAATCTCTGAATGTCATTGAGTGGCCCAGCCAGAGCCCGGACTTGAATCCGGTCGAACATCTCTGGAGAGACCTGAAAATAGCTGTGCAGCAACGCTCCCCATCAAACCTGACAGAGCTTGACAGGAACTGCAGAGAAGAATGGGAGAAACTCTCCAAATACAGGTGTGCCAAGCTTGTAGCGTCATACCCAAGAAGACTCAAGTCTGTAATCACTGCCAAAGGTGCTTCAACAAAGTACTGACTAAAGGGTCTGAATACTTATGTAAATGTTTCAGTAGTTCATATTTCAGTTGATTTATTCTAATTCAGCAAAAATGTCTTAAGCATTTTTTGCTTTGCCATTATGGGGTATTGTGTGTAGCTTAATGAGGGGAAAAACAATTTAATCAATTTTAGAATAAGGTCTGAATATGTTCCGAAGGCATTGTATCTGTGTGTGTGTGGGCAGGTCTGTGTGCGCGTGTGGGCAGGTCTGTGTGCGCGTGTGGGCAGGTCTGTGTGCGCGTGTGGGCAGGTCTGTGTGCGCGTGTGGGCAGGTCTGTGTGTGCGTGTGGGCAGGTCTGTGTGCGTGTGGGCAGGTCTGTGTGCGCGTGTGGGCAGGTCTGTGTGCGCGTGTGGGCAGGTCTGTGTGCGCGTGTGGGCAGGTCTGTGTGCGCGTGTGGGCAGGTCTGTGTGCGCGTGTGGGCAGGTCTGTGTGCGCGTGTGGGCAGGTCTGTGTGCGCGTGTGGGCAGGTCTGTGTGCGCGTGTGGGCAGGTCTGTGTGCGCGTGTGGGCAGGTCTGTGTGCGCGTGTGGGCAGGTCTGTGTGCGCGTGTGGGCAGGTCTGTGTGCGCGTGTGGGCAGGTCTGTGTGCGCGTGTGGGCAGGTCTGTGTGCGCGTGTGGGCAGGTCTGTGTGCGCGTGTGGGCAGGTCTGTGTGCGCGTGTGGGCAGGTCTGTGTGCGCGTGTGGGCAGGTCTGTGTGCGCGTGTGGGCAGGTCTGTGTGCGCGTGTGGGCAGGTCTGTGTGCGCAGGTCTGTGTGCGCGTGTGGGCAGGTCTGTGTGCGCGTGTGGGCAGGTCTGTGTGGGCAGGTCTGTGTGCGCGTGTGGGCAGGTCTGTGTGCGCGTGTGGGCAGGTCTGTGTGCGCGTGTGGGCAGGTCTATGTGCGCGTGTGGGCAGGTCTGTGTGCGCGTGTGGGCAGGTCTGTGTGCGTGTGGGCAGGTCTGTGTGCGTGTGGGCAGGTCTGTGTTTGTGAGAAACTGAGACCTAAGTGTTCTTAAGTCTGCTGACGGGCTACTTAGGCATATTTTCTACTAGCTCGGTACCTGAGGAGAGGGCTATTTTAATTCTGGTCTCTGATGTTGATTTTGTGTGTTGCAGGGGGACAAGCCCAAGCCCCTGTTTGTAGCTGTGAATACCCTGGAAGACACTCAGGCAGTGCGCGCTGTAGCCTTCCACCCCACGGGAGCACTATACGCTGTGGGCTCCAACTCTAAGACGCTACGCGTGTGTGCCTACCCAAACGCACCACTGGACACCAGGTAACACACACACAGCGAGGGACAGACACACACACACACACAATGAGGGACAGACACAGCCTAATAAGTCCTGAAATGATTTATCTACTGTTCAACTACTTTGAGCTATTCTGCTGTTAAGAGACTACGATTTAGCCCTCTGTCTCTTTCTCTCCTTTCTCTCTACCCCCCCTCACCCCTCAGTGGGGTATCAGGTATGACCAAGCAGCCGGAGGTTTGTTTTAAGAGGAATAAGCACCATAAGGGTTCTATCTACTGTGTGGCCTGGAGTCACTGTGGACAGCTGCTAGCCACCGGCTCCAACGACAAATATGTCAAAGTCCTGCCCTTTAGCTCAGAGACCTGCAACGCCACAGGTAAACTCAATACAAGGGTTGGGAGGCTATTCCATCTTACATCCACTCTATACACAGATTAGGATCAATTCCATTTAATTGATCTCCTGAAATGACTATTGAGTAAAATCCAATGTACAACTGACAATGAAACTTCCAGTTCTCTTATTTTCTCTTTGTGAACTCTTTTAGTTTTCGTTTTAGTCTTACTTCCTGTCCCTCTCTCAGGTCCAGACCTGGAGTTCAGTATGCACGACGGTACCATCAGAGACCTGGCGTTCATGGAGGGACCAGAGAGTGGAGGGGCCATTCTGATCAGTGCCGGAGCCGGAGACTGTAACATCTACACCACTGACTGTCAGAGAGGACAGGGCCTACACGCTCTCAGTGGACACACAGGTACACACACACACACACACACTAATTTTCTCCACAGTACTCATTTACACACACTCATGTACTACTTACTTAATCATCTTTGTTCCTATATGGAAAATTAAGGCCTCCACGAGAGAGCGACGTGAGACTGATGATCTGTGCCTTCATCCTCAGGTCATATCCTGTCTCTGTATACGTGGGGAGGGTGGATGATAGCGTCAGGCTCTCAGGACAAGACTGTGAGGTTCTGGGACCTGAGAGTACCGAGCTGCGTTAGAGTGGTGGGCACTGCCTTTCATGGATCAGGTGAGTACTGCTACCTCACACACACGTGTTTCTTTGACTCGCTTACATATGTCTCTGTCCTCGTCCTCTCAGGCAGTCCTGTTGCCTCGGTAGTGGTGGACCCTAGCGGTCGTCTCCTAGCGACGGGCCAGGAGGACAGCGGCTGTATGCTTTATGACATTAGAGGGGGACGCATGGTGCAGACGTACCGGCCCCACTCCAGTGATGTGCGCTCCGTTAGGTTCTCCCCCGGGGCACACTACCTGCTCACTGGTTCCTACGACACTAAAGTCATGATCAGCAACCTGCAAGGTAAGGAAGACATCTAGTGGCTACGTCTGAAATTGATTCTATTTTCTGCGCATAGTTCGAAACACACTTTTTCCTCATTCTGTTACGTCACAGCCTTGTTCTAAAATGGATTAAATCTGTGGGGTTTTCCATCATCAAGCTACACACAATGACAAAGCAAAACAAAATGGAAATATCACATTTACATAAGTATTCAGACCATTTACTCAGTACTTTGTTGAAGCACCTTTGGCAGCGATTGCAGGTTTCTTCCAGATGAGACGCTTGGCATTCAGGCCAAAGAGTTCAATCTTGGTTTCATCAGACCAGAGAATCTTCTTTCTCATGATCGGAGTCCTTTAGGTGCTTTTTACTGAGGAGTGGCTTCAATCTGGTCTCCTCTACCATAAAATCCTGATTGGTGGAGAGCTGCAGAGGTGGTTGTCCTTCTGGATGGTTCTACCATCTCCACAGAGGACCTCTACAGTTGTGGCCAAAGGTTTTGAGAATGACACAAATATTAATTTTCACAAAATCTGCTGCAAAATCTCCCTCTTTGCCATGCAAATGAACTGAATCCCCAAAAAACATTTCCACTGCATTTCAGCCCTGCCACAAAAGGACCAGCTGACATCTTGTCAGTGATTCTCTCGTTAACACAGGTGTGAGTGTTGACGAGGACAAGGCTGGAGATCACTCTATCATGCTGATTGAGTTTGAATAACATACTGGAAGCTTAAAGGAGGGTGTTGCTTGGAATCATTGTTCTTCCTCTGTCAACCATGGTTACCTGCAAGGAAACACGTGCCGTCATCATTGCTTTGCACAAAAAGGGCTTCACAGGCAAGGATATTGCTGCCAGTAAGATTGCACCCAAATCAACCATTTATCAGATCATCAAGAACTTCAAGGAAAGCAGTTCAATTGTTGTGAAGAAGGCTTCAGGGCGCCCAAGAAAGTCCAGCAAGCGCCAGGATCGTCTCCTAAAGTTGATTCAGCTGTAGGATCTGGGCACCACCAGTACAAAGCTTGCTCAGGAATGGCAGCAGGCAGGTGTGAGTGCATCTGCACGCACAGTGAGGCAAAGACTTTTGGAGGATGGCCTGGTGTCAAGAAGGGCAGCAAAGAAGCCACTTCTCTCCAGTAAAAACATCAGGGACAGACTGATATTCTGCAAAAGGTACAGGGTTCGGACTACTGAGGACTGGGGTAAAGTCATTTTCTCTGATGAATCACCTTTGATTGTTTGGGGCATCCGGAAAAAATCTTGTCCGGAGAAGGTGAGCGCTACCATCAGTCCTGTGTCATGCCAACAGTAAAGCATCCCGAGACCATTCATGTGTGGGGATGCTTCACAGCCAAGGGAGTGGGCTCACTCACAATTTTGCCTAAGAACACAGCCATGAATAGAGAATGGTACCAACACATCCTCCGAGAACAACTTCTCCCAACCATCCAGGAACAGTTTGGTGACGAACAATGCCTTTTCCAGCATGATGGAGTACCTTGCCATAAGGCAAAAGTGATAACTAAGTGGCTCGGGGAGCAAAACATCAATATTTTGGGTCCATAGCCAGGAAACTCCCCAGACTTTAATCCCATTGAGAACTTGTGGTCAATCCTCAAGAGACGGGTGGACAAACAAAAACCTACAAATTCTGACAAACTCCAAGCATTGATTATGCAAGAATGGGCTGCCATCAGTCAGGATGTGGCCCAGAAGTTAATTGACAGCATGCCAGGGCGGATTGCAGAGGTCTTGAAAAGGGTCAACACTGCAAATATTGACTCTTTGCATCAACTTCATGTAATTGTCAATAAAAGCCTTTGACACT
This sequence comes from Salvelinus fontinalis, assembly GCF_029448725.1. NCBI lineage: Eukaryota > Metazoa > Chordata > Actinopteri > Salmoniformes > Salmonidae > Salvelinus > Salvelinus fontinalis. The sequence goes on along the minus strand of NC_074681.1, from coordinate 11,522,701 downwards.
TATGAAATGCTTGTAATTATACTTCAGTATTCCATAGTAACATCTGACAAAAATATCTAAAGACACTGATTCAGCAAACGTTGTGGAAATCAATATTTGTGTCATCCTCAAAACTTTTGGCCACGACTGTAGAGCTCTGTCAGAGTGACCATCGGGTTCTTGTTCACCTCCCGGACCAAGGCCCTTCTCCCCCGATTGCTCAATGTGGCCGACCGGCCAGCTCTAGGAAGAGACTTGGTGGTTCCAAACTTCTTCCATTTAGGAATGATGGTCACTGTGTTCTTGGGGACCTTCAATGTACCTTTCCCCAGATCTGTGCCTCGACACAATCCTGTCTCGGCGCTCTACGGACAAAACTCTTTGACCTCATGACTTGGTTTTTGCTCTGACATGCACTGTCAACTGTGGGATCGTATATAGACAGGGGTGTGCCTTTCCAAATCATGTCCAATCAATTAAATTTACCACCGGTGGACTCCAATCAAGTTGTGTAAACATCATGGATGATCAATGGAAACAGAATTTCTAGTCTCATAGCAAAGGGTCTTACGCCGCTGCTACTCTATCTATGCGTAGTCACTTTAACTCTACATATTACCTCGACACCGGTGCTCCGCACATTGACTAACGGGACCCCTTGTATACAGTCTTGCTATTGTTGTTTTACTGCTGCTCTTTAACTACTTGTTACTTGTATTTTTTAAACTCATTGTTGGTTAGGGGCTTGTAAGTAAGCATTTCACTGTAAGGTCTACATCTGTTGTGTTCGGCTCATATGACTAACATTTGATTTGAATACTTATGTAAATAAGTTTTTTTTTTTTTTTATACATTTGCAAACATTTCTAAAAACCTGTTTTCGCTTTGTCATTATAGAGTATTGTGTAGATTTGATAAAAAAAAAAGATATATATTTTGAATTTAGGCTGTAACACAAAAAAATGTGGAGTAAGTCAAGGGGTATGAATACTTTCTGAAGGCACTGTAGTGCACTACTTTCAACCAGGGCCCATAGAACTCTGGTCAAAAGCAATGCACTATGTAGGGACTAGGACGGCATTTCAGACAGTCGCTAAATAGTCTCTGGTGATAGTTGTGTGTGATTTGTTGGTCTAATCATAAAGCAAAAAAAACCTAGACGTATTTATTTGGTTTAGCTGTTTTCAATGACTTATGAGGAATCACTATCCAGGATGGAACTGAAGCTAGCCTATCTGGCCAGTGTGCCATCCCTGCTCACCAGTCCAAGCACATGTATTTAGGCTGTTTGTACACACAATATATAAAAAAGTGTTTTTGTCTGTGCAGGTGACTTGACGAAGCCGTTGCCCCTGACTCTGGTAGGGGAGCACGGTGACAAGGTGATCCAGTGCAGGTGGCACACACACGACCTGTCCTTTCTCTCCTCCTCCGCTGACCGTACCGTCACACTCTGGACACACAACCCCTAGTACCCACGCACTCTACACTCCCTCACCACTTGCAACCAACAGGACGGTTTATCCCTCTGGAGTGAAGTCCGAGTGGTTGTATCTTTTAGACGTTTTAAGGTTTGATTTCATGTCATGCTCGGCTCCCCTCACTGCTTCTGGGAACAACTCACTCTGGCAAATGCATCCTGTACTCAGTGGTTCAACAGGTGTGTCTGGGGGGATGGGGTACAATGGGGTACGTGCCCCACCTGGAGATGTTTCGCTACGGTGCCTTGAGTTATCCAGTTTCCACAAGAAAGCTTTATCAATACAGAAACCCACGTGGGTCCTCTCCATTTCGGGGTCAAAGTTGAACTTATCTGTGACATCGTTCCAGAAACAAAATGTACATTCCTCATTAGTTTGCACAGTCATCAGTGTGCTTTTTACAGCTTGTTACCATGCTGCTATTATTTGAGAAGAAACCAATGTTGTGATCTAAACTGCTGACTGTGTGTGTGGTTCATTGCATCAGTGTGGGATATCAACTATCGAGTTGAATCTGTTGCTTCGATCAACCAGCTATAGATTGATTAGCTGTTGTCAATACTACTAGTATACCCCTAATGTGGAACTTTCCCATGTCTAACACTACTGTGCAAGTTTGCCTATCGCGTCACTGGCTTTGTAAAAAAATGCTGTCTTCAGGCAGATGTTTCTTGCATTGGCTAGCTATCAAATGGAAAAATAAAATACTTGTTTTATATCGACATGGAAGGGAATTACAGCTACATCTGCTTGGCCAGATGCAGCGTACAGTTAAGTTGTAAGCAACAATCACTTGTATAGTTTTACTTAGTTCTGCAATGTTACTGGTTGTTACCTAGAAGGCAGTCTTTGACCATTTTTAAAGGGATTCTTATGCACAATGAAATCTTACAAAAAGCATGGCATTGCTCTACATCACATTTGTGAACCTGTATTGCTTCCGTTAGTTCTGTTTCTTAGGTTTGCACCAGACACTTGAGGCTTGAGTTTTAGGCTTTGTTCATCAATTTTAAAATAAGGCCAAACCAATAAATGTATTTATTTATAATTTGTTATTGTATGTCTAGTCATGATTTTCTGTTGATATGAAATAAGATGGTGGTTCTTGTATTTAGCTTTTATAAAACTTGTTTTAAAAAGTGACTGAGAGAAATGAAAAAGTGTGATCGCTGCTGTGGTATCTAAATAAAAGCCTCTGACCCTTGACTGAACTAGTGTGATCTCCTGATAGGATATACTATGCAATGGCATAGGACTCTAGTTAGTACACACTAAAAAGGTCTGAAGTTTGAAATGTATCATTCAAGAACTTTAGGAATAAGATGTAAGCATACTTCCGGCGCCGACAGATGGCCGCCTCGTTTCGCGTTCCTAGGAGAAATTGTCAGAACTAGAAGCACAAGCATTTCGCTGCACTCGCAATAACATCTTCTAACCATGTGTGTGACAAATACAATTTGATGTATGGTTTGGTAGGTGATTTCATAGTTGCCTTGTGGAAAGCTGTGCTTCGACACCGCTCCAGCTAACTCAACTTTGGGTTTGGTGAGCCATTAAAGACAAAACAATTTCTATACTAAATAAATGAAGCTTTATTCCTCTGATGTCATAGGAAGTACAGAAGAGCATCAGGGACTGTACACATCCACGGGTAAATTCATTATTTTATCAATGATTATTAAGCCTGAGAGCATTTTCTTTTTTTGTAAATCCTTACCTAAATGAGGTATCCCATCCCGCCATTCATAACCACAACTTCTATCATACAGACAATTAAATACATTTATCAGATGCAATTAGGGTTAAGTGTCTTGTTCAAGAGCACATCGGCAGATATTTATTTTTTTACCTGGTCGGCTCGGGATTCGAACCAGCGACCTTTGGGTTACTGGCCCAACGTTCTAACCGCTAGGCTACCTGCTGGAAAGAGTGCTGTAACAGTCTAGTCTACTTCAGAAAAATCTGGTGCAAAATCAAATCAACCTCAAAGTGAGGTGAAATGGCAGTACAAGAGCTTAGAAATAAATGGTAGAATAAATACACTGCAGTCAAGACTCATATCTAAAGATACATTTTCAGGTGATGGTAGTAAAATTCTATGGAGTACATAATTAACATAAGATGAGTAGGTTCAGGGCATCATGTTTGTCTGTGCAGTTTCACAACATGTCGAGTATTCCCCATAAGGAAAGATGGTTCCATATTCCAGAACCCTTCAGTGGGTTTCTTTTAGAGTTCCTGACTGTTCCACTGTGGTTCCCTATAGGCACCTACATTAATGCTAGCAGTGCTTTCAACTGGGAAACATGAGGCTTCTGAATCCCACCACGGGCAGGATTATCGATGATTACCAGCAACACAGTCTCTGCTACGTAGAGAAAAGACCATAGACTAACTTTTCAATGTAAAATAGCATCAATGTCATGGACAAATACAAAACACCCTTCCTCTTCCACACTGTTCACCTCCAGAGAGGCTCACTCTCCTGGGTTTTTCCCCCCGCCATCGGGGGCCCTCTCCTTGGGCAAGGCTCAGTTGGAGCATGGCCGTGCTGCAGAGGGCAGGGTGACCCGCTGCTCGTCCATGCGTTTGGCCTGGGACCTCATGATGAGGCTGAAGAAGTCCTCGTCTGGGACAGTGGGGCCACGTGCTGGGGGAGGGGCACACCGCTGGTCATCCAGACGGGAACCCTGAGAGAGGGATAGGAGAAACTGTTACCTATATGAGAAGGATCAATTTCAATGTAAACACTGAGATGTAATTTTTGCTACAATGTGCCCTGACCTACTAAACACCACCCTAATGAAAAGTGGCCTACAGTGGGCTCCAAAACTACTGGCACCCCTGACTGGCAATGCACAAACAATACTTACAATATCATTATAGAGAAACTCTAAATACCAACATGTGAGACATACTGTACTTTATTCATGTTTCAATGGAACCAACCAAAAGTATTTAATACAAAATAAATTTAACCAAAATCAAGGTTTCATAATTATTGGCACTACTCATTTACTACTTAGTGCAACCACCTCTGGCAAGGATAACAGCGTGGATTCTTTTCCTGTAATGTTTGACAAGGTTAAGGAACACATTTGGAAGGATTTTGGACCATTCTTCTATGCAGATCCTTCACATTCTTGGGTTTGCGCTTGTCCACTCAGCCCACAGGTTTTCGATTGGATTGAGGTCTGGCGACAGATGGCCATGGCAGAACATTGATTTTGTTATCACAGAACCATGTGTGGATCTTGAGGTATGTTTTGGGTCATTGTCTTGTTGGAAAGTCCACCTATGCCAAGAAGGCTGGGACTTGGCCAAAGGCAACCAGATTGTCAGCCAAAATTGCCTGATACTTGGTAGAATCCATTATGCCATCAATCTTAACCAGTGCCCCTGGTCCTCTGTAATTAAAACAGCCCCAAAACATCACTGACCCCCCTCCATATTTCACCGTGAGTATGAGGTGCCTCTCCTTGTATGCATCTCTGTTTTGACGCCAAACATGCTGATGCTGTATCTGAACAAAACGTTACATTTTGGTCTCATCTGACCAGAGCACCTTCTTCCAATCATAATTTGAATGACATTTGGTAAACTCCAAGCGCTTGCGTCTGTCTTGGGGTCAGAAAGGGCTTTCTTCTGGCAACCCTTCCAAAGGGCCTGTGGATGTGGAGGTGGCGTCTGATGGTGCTTTTTGAAACCTGGTGACCCCAAGACGCCACCAAGGCCTGCAATTCTTTCACAGTGATTCTTGGGGATTTTGTTGCTTATCTTACCATCCTTCTCCCTATCCTGGGGGGCAAAATGCATTTGCGTCCTCTACCCGTGAGGTTTTCAACTGTTCCATATCTTTTGCATTTTCTAATAATTGCCCTGACAGTGCTCAGTGGTATATTCAATCGTTTGTGGATCTTCTTGTAGCCATTACCAGATTTATGAAGGTCTATGAACTGCCAGTTCTTTTGTTTTCTTCATGGTGTTGGATGACAGCGAGATATTGCATGTGTGTTACCTCATTTTTATACCCTAGTGAAACAGGAAGTGATGTACTGGCTCAATATAGTTCCTTAAGACTTAGATAAACTTAATTAAGTGGAATTTAATTTGTGGTTTAATTTTGTTAGATGTTATTTACAATAATCTTTAAGGGTGCCATTAATTGTGAAACCTTGATTTGGAGGACATTGATTTTTAATTAAATCAATAAATTATTTTGTTTGGTTCCATTGAAACATTAAAGTACAGTATTTCTCACATGTTGGTATTTTGAGTTTCTCTATAATGATATTGTTTATATTTGTTTAAGCATTGTTTGTGCATTGCCAGTCAGGGGTGCCAGTATTGGAGCCCATTGTATTTAATACACACCTGGCACTTGACGAGCATGTTGAAGAAGTCATCGTCAGGCTCAGCGTCATCTGCATTGGCCATCAGGTGGTTGAGGACAGCCTGGCTTTTGTTCTGGTGGACCCGAAGGACGGGCAAACTACCCCCAGCACCTCCACCGTCCTCTAACCGGCAACCCTGGGAACCAGACCCAGAACCCAGGCCTGTTACAGCCGCTGACTCTGACACAGCTGGAGGAGAGAGGGAGGGATCAAAGGCGCATTTTTGCCATGGATTTCGTTGGAAGCAGGTATAAACAGTCATACAAGGTCATATAACAGTGTGTGTTTACTCTTACATTTCCTCATGGCTCTGGCTGGAGAGTCAGAGGAGCTCTTATCCTGTATGGAACAGCGCTGGTCGTCCATCCTGTTGCTCTGGAAACGACTCAGCAGGTCAAAGAAGCCCTCGTCCCCGAGCATGTCTGGACTGGCCCTCTGAGTGAGAATTAAATACTTTATTATGATCTACAATGAAAAGTGGGGGTAAGCATAATAGCCACACTTTAATAAGCTATAAGTAGTAGAGGTGTAGACGTATTATTGGTAGTATCAGTAGTAGAGTATAGTAGTGATAGTAGTGTAGTATTGGTAGTAGTAGCAGCATGGTAGAGTAGTAGTAGAGTTTAGTAGTAGTACAGATCAGTAGACTATAGTAGAAGTAGTAGTGGTAATTAGAGTATCAGTAGAAGTAGTAGTCAGTAGAGTATCAGTAGAAGTAGTAGTCAGTAGAGTATCAGTAGAAGTAGTAGTCAGTAGAGTATCAGTAGAAGTAGTAGTCAGTAGAGTATCAGTAGAAGTAGTAGTCAGTAGAGTATCAGTAGAAGTAGTAGTCAGTAGAGTATCAGTAGAAGTAGTAGTCAGTAGAGTATCAGTAGAAGTAGTAGTCAGTAGAGTATCAGTAGAAGTAGTAGTCAGTAGAGTATCAGTAGAAGTAGTAGTCAGTAGAGTATCAGTAGAAGTAGTAGTCAGTAGAGTATCAGTAGAAGTAGTAGTCAGTAGAGTATCAGTAGAAGTAGTAGTCAGTAGAGTATCAGTAGAAGTAGTAGTCAGTAGAGTATCAGTAGAAGTAGTAGTCAGTAGAGTATCAGTAGAAGTAGTAGTCAGTAGAGTATCAGTAGAAGTAGTAGTCAGTAGAGTATCAGTAGAAGTAGTAGTCAGTAGAGTATCAGTAGAAGTAGTAGTCAGTAGAGTATCAGTAGAAGTAGTAGTCAGTAGAGTATCAGTAGTAGAAGTAGTCAGTAGAGTATAATATAAGAGTATCAGTAGTAGAGTATCAGCAGTAGAGTATAGTAGTAGTAGAGATCAGTAGACTATAGTAGAAGTAGTAGAGTATCAGTAGTCAGTATGAGTATCAGTAGAAGTAGTAGTCAGTAGAGTATCAGTAGTTGAAGTAGTCAGTAGAGTATAATATAAGATTATCAGTAGTAGAAGAGTATCAGCAGTAGAGTATAGTAGTAGTAGAATATCAGCGGTAGAGTATAGCAGTAGAGGATAGTAGAAGAGTATCGTAGTAGAGTATCAGGAGTATAGTAGTAGAATTAGTCAGTAGTAGAGTATAGTAGTAGAAGTAGTCAGTAGAGTGTAGTAGTAGAGTATCAGTAGTAGAAGAGTATAGTAGCAGAAGAGTAGTCAGAGTTTCAGTAGTAGAAGAGTGTCAGTTGAGTATAGTAGTAGAATATCAGTAGTAGAGTATAGTAGTAGACAAATGTCAGTAGTAGAATATTGTAGTCAGTAGAGTATCAGTGGACAGTAGAGTATAGTAGTAGAGTATCAGTAGTAGTCAGAGTATAGTCATAGAAGTGGTCGGTAGACTACCGTAGTAGAAGAGTATCATGAGTATAGTAGTAAAAGTAGTCAGTAGAATACAGTAGTAGAAGAGTATCAGCAGTAGAAGTAGTCAGTAGAGTATCATTAGTAGAGTATCAGTAGTCGGTAGAGTATAGTAGTAGTCAGAGTATAGTGGTAGAAGTAGTCAGTAGAGTACCGTAGAAGAGTATCAGTAGTAGAGTATAGTAGTAGACGTAGTCAGTAGAGTATCGTAGTAGAGTATCAGTAGTAGTCAGAGTATAGTGGTAGAAGTGGTCAGTAGAGTATCAGGAGTATAGTAGTAGAAGTAGTCAGTAGAAAACAGTAGAAGTATATCAGTAGTAGAGTATCGGTAGTAGAAGTAGTCAGTAGAGTACCGTAGAAAAGTATCAGTAGTAGAGTATAGTAGTAGAAGAGTATCAGTAGTGTAGTATAGTAGTAGACGTAGTCAGTAGGGTATCGTAGTAGAGTATCAGTAGTAGTCAGAGTATAGTAGTAGAAGTAGTAGAATATTATCTGGAGTAGAAGAGTATCAGGAGTATAGTAGTAGAGTATCAGAAGTAGAAGAGTATAGTAGTAGAGTACCAGTAGTAGAAAAGTATAGTAGTAGAGAATAGTAGTAGAAGAGTGTCAGTAGAAGTAGTCAGTAGTAGAGTGAAGTAGTCAGTAGAGTATCAGTAGTAGAAGAGTATCAGTAGTAGAAGAGTATCAGTAGTAGAATATTATCAGTAGTAGAATATTATCAGGAGTAGAAGAGTAGAAGTAGTCAGGAGTATAGTAGTAGAATAGTGATAGTAGTAGAAGAGTGGCAGTAGTAGAGTATAGTAGTAGAAGAGTATCAGTAGTAGAGTATAGTGGTAGACGTAGTCAGTAGAGTATCAGTAGTAGAAGAGTATCAGTAGTAGAATATTATCAGGAGTAGAAGAGTATCAGGAGTATAGTAGTAGAAGTAGTCAGGAGTATAGTAGTAGACGAGTAGAGTATCAGTAGTAGAATAGTATAGTAGTAGATAGAAGAGTAGAGTATCAGTAGTAGAATAGTATAGTAATAGATAGAAGAGTGTCAGTCCTAGAAGAGTATCAGTAGTAGAGCATAGTAGCAGAAGAGTATCGGTAGTATAATAGTAGAAGTAGTCAGTAGAGTATCGTAGTAGAGTATCAGTAGTAGTCAGAGTATAGTGGTAGTAGTCAGTAGAGTATCATGGTAGAAGAGTTTCAGTAGTAGAGTATTGTAGTAGAAGAGTATAGTAGTAGAAGTAGTCAGTAGTAGAGTATAGTAGTAGAGTATCGTCGTGGAAGTAGTCAGTAGAGTATAATGGTAGAAGAGTATAGTAGTAGAAGAGGATAGTAGTAGAGTATCAGTAGTAGAGTAGTCAGTAGAGTATCAGTAGTAGTCAGACTATAGTGGTAGTAGTCAGTAGAGTATCATGGTAGAAGAGTATCAGTAGTAGAGTATTGTAGTAGAAGAGTATAGTAGTAGAAGTAGTCAGTAGTAGAGTATAGTAGTAGAGTATCGTCGTGGAAGTAGTCAGTAGAGTATCGTCGTGGAAGTAGTCAGTAGAGTATAATGGTAGAAGAGTATAGTAGTAGAAGTAGTCAGTAGAGTATCGTAGTGGAAGTAGTCAGTAGAGTATCGTCGTGGAAGTAGTCAGTAGAGTATAATGGTAGAAGAGTATAGTAGTAGAAGTAGTCAGTAGAGTATCGTAGTGGAAGTAGTCAGTAGAGTATCGTAGTGGAAGTAGTCAGTAGAGTATCGTATTGGAAGTAGTCAGTAGAGTATCGTAGTGGAAGTAGTCAGTAGAGTATAGCAGAAGAGTATCAGTAGTAGAGTATATTAGTAGAAGAGTATCAGTAGTACAGTAGTAAAAGTAGTCAGCAGATCGTATTAGTAGAAGAGTATCATGAGTATAGTAGAATAAGTAGTCAGTAGTATAGTAGTAGAAGTAGTCGGTGGAGTATGGTAGTAGAATAGTATAGTAAAATAGTATTAGTAGTAGAGCATAGTAGCAGAAGAGTATCAGTAGTAGAAGTAGTCAGAGTATCAGTAGAGTATCAGTAGTAAAGTATAGTAGTAATGCACCAATTTGTAAGTCGCTCTGGATAAGAGCGTCTGCTAAATGACTTAAATGTAAATGTAAATGTAGTAGTCCGGATATAGTAGTAGAAGAGTATCAGTAGTAGAAGTAGTCAGTATAGTCGTAGAAGAGTATCAGTAGAAGAGTATCAGTAGTAGAGGTAGTCAGTATAGTAGTAGAAGAGTATCAGTAGTAGAGTATAGTAGTAGAAGTAGTCAGTGGAGTATCAGTAGTAAAGTATAGTAGTAGTCTGAATATAGTAGTAGAAGAGTATCAGTAGTAGAAGTAGTCAGTAGAGTATAGTAGACAAAGTAGTCAGTAGAAGTATAAGTAGTAGTAGTTTCAGAACTAGGAGAATGGTTAATGGCTAAGAGTTACTTTAGGACTAGATAAATCATGTTTTTCCTCTAACCTTCTGTGGTCCCTGTGCGGGGGTCTGTGAGGTGTTACTGGTGTCCTGCAGGACTTTACTGGAGCCCCCAGCCTTGTGCTTCTTGCTCCGCAGACGGCTGACGAAGAACAACTTAGAGGAGCTCTTAGCCAGGGTGGGTTTAGACTGCTTGGTCAGGATGTCACTGGTCCACTTCTGAGCCTGGAGACAAGAGGAGAGACACACTTTGTGAATACACATCACAAACACCTCAAATAGAGAATTGACGTTATACATACAAAACATTTGAAAGATGCAATGTGTAATTTCACTCATTTCAGGCCAAAAGTGCACTTTGAATTGCCACTAAGCCTAGGGAATAGAAAGTTACAGATTGCACCTTTGAACCCAGTAACTTACGTTGATCTTGTCTGGGGTGAGTTTCATAAGCTCCAGGTTTTCCATGCTGTGCCGTCTGCCCATCCTGGGCCTGGCCCCGTGCAGGTTGTAGTCGATGTCCTTGACGGGGTTCTCAGACAGGGTGGAGTCGTTGGTTCTATAGCTCAGCCCCAGGACCATCTGCAGGTCTGACACGTTCATACGGGCTGTGAGCTCTCCACTCCGGTCCCCAGTCTGAAACACACACTAAATTAGGATCGACCTTGATGTAATCAGACACTTTTTTACATGGATAGGGTTTCTACGAGCATGAGTTTTAGCTGACCACAAATGTAGGATTCAGTATAAAATTGTGGTCCTACTCACGAGGTGGGTCTGATGATTAGGGCTGTGGCCGTCACACAATTTCATCAGCCGGTGATTGTCAAGCAAATAACTGTCAGTCTCATGGTAATTGACCGTAATTAGCATCTCCTTGCTTCCTACAAGCCACGGATGCAGACCATTGGAACATCTACATTTAAAAATAAAATAATAATATAGCCTACACCTTCACAATCAATCCATGATTTATTTTAGACAGCTCTAAAGAAACATGAAATTAAGAAAATGTAGTCTATTTCAGAAGAGCAGAATAGCATACTCTGAGTTGTCCTTCTGTTAGGCCCTGATTTGGCTGTGGGCTACACTAGTTAATTTAGCAGACAAGATTTGCTTAGAATTCCGTGCCATTATTTTATAGTATGAAGAATACAATTGAACGAAGCTGAACAAAATAGAAAGAGAAGGGCTGCTAAGGTAGACAATAGTAGATGTTGGTAGACAGAAGGTGCTCTTTGGTAAAAAGGGTCAATTGGTTATCAAAAAGAATGGAGGACCCAGGCACTCTTCATATAATTAATTACAATGCCTTTATTGGTATGGCATGTTAGATGGAAACAAAAGGTTTAAAAACTCAGCCGCCTTTCGGCTGCATGGCTTTTGTATTATCATTTATTTGTACTCCCTGACAATGTCCTCTCTTGAACAGCTTTTTCCAATCAGCCCTGATTTGAAGATGGAGTGGTTACACAATTCATTGGACAACACAGAGTAAGCAATACTAAACATATCTACAGTATTTCCCTTTTTAATATCTAATCAAAAAAGTCAATTCCAAAGCTAGAACACCTAGAAAGGAAGTTCTAACCTTAAATATGACTGGGCAAAGTACCAAGAAGAGGAAAGCCATCTATTCCATAGTACACTAGAACACAGCAAAGACAGACAACAACAGTCCAAAACATAGCTCAGGGCAATAGAGAAAAATGGCCACTAGGTGTTTTAGGGTACTATGGAATAGATGGTTCTCCTATTCAAGGTTGAACTACCTTTCTAGGGGTTCTGATGCTTTTAGCTTGGAGTTACATTTTTGATAACATATCTACAGTATTTCACTTTTTAATGTGTATAGTATTGCATGCTAGGTGTTGTCCAATGAATGCTGTAACCACTCCCTCTTCAAATCAGGAATGATTGGAAAAAGCTGCTTAAGAGGACATTGTATTATCATTTCTTTGTACTCTGACGAAGGCCATGCAGCGATAATTACATGAAGAGTGGCTGGGTCCTACTTTCTTTTTTAAAATAGAAAGTGTATTTTCTCCAAACGATTTGAGGAAGTGCGCACATTTGGTAATCTGTGTTGAGCAGTTAACAAAGAAATAGGTACTCCTATATGCTTAGAGTTATTAATGTAAATTTAGTTGTTCTACAAACAATGGGCTATACGTTTAGATTTTTAATACATTCTAAGCCTGCATGATGAGACTAATGATGACTTGAAAAAAGTAACTTGAAAGGCATGAGCTCTGCTTTGTTTTTTGTGCAGGCTGTACACACTTCATCAGGTCTCTCATTCACAATTTGACAAGCACTTGATAATGCCTTGAATTTCACGGTGGCATCCCCTTTGTGGCCGTAATGCACCCCCAAAAATTCCATGCCTTTTGCGTCCAGTGGCCGTTGTCCCCTTAGCCCAGAGTGCTGCGTTGTGCCCTTCTCCCTGACACGAAACCTTAACCAGCTGCGCGCGTGCACCATCGTGCATAAATATATCTTGTTCCCCCACACCAAACGCGATCACGACACGCAGGTTAAAATAGCAAAACAAACTCTGAACCAATTATATTAATTTGGGGACAGGTCGAAAAGCATTAAACATTTATGTCAGTTTAGCTAGTTAGCTTGCACTTGCTAGCTAATTTGTCCTATTTAGCTAGCTTGCTGTTGCTAGCTAATTTGTCCTGAGATATAAACATTGAGTTGTTATTTTACCTGAACTGCACAAGGTCCTCTACTCCACCAATTAATCCACACATAAAACGGTCAACCGAATCGTTTCTAGTCATCTCCTTCCAGGCTTTTTCTTCTCTTGACTTTATATTGCGATTGACAACTTTCATAAATTAGATGCATTACCGACACGGACATCGTTCGTCTTTCAGTCACCCACGTGGGTATAGAGATGGCACTTGGGTACCCGCTTCTATAAACCAATGAGGAGATGGGAGAGGCGGGACTTGCAAAGCGATCTGCGTCAGAAATATAACTGATTTCTATTTTAGCCCTTGGCAACGCAGACGCTCGTTAGCGCGAGAGCAGTGTGTGTGCAATAATTGAATAACATAGATTTCTTAATTTATTTTGCAACGCGAGCGGTATGGTTAGCCTGTGAGTGCTGCACACTCCGAAGGACCAATCACTAACAAGGCTCTTCATCACGTGATCGGGTACTTCTCACAGGCTACAAGTGAAGACAGACACATCGGGGACGCAACTGCGCAGTCCTTATCCAATTCCGAGGTGCATATTAAAAGATACTGGAAGAACTGTCCACATTTACTTTAATCAACCAACAAGATATGTATGCCTAACGAACAACAAAAGCACTATGTCAATCTACTATCCCCCTTAGTACAAAAGTCAACCTATTCAATAATGTGCGAGAAATAAATATTCCAAACATAGTCTGGGACGGTTGTGGGATGTGATAGATCCCAAATTGAATAATAAACTCAGCAAAAAAAAGAAACGTCCTCTCACTCTCAACTGTGTTTATTTTCAGCAAACTTAACATGTGCAAATATTTGTATGAACATAACAAGATTCAACAACTAAGACAAACTGAACAGGTTCCACAGAAATGGAATAATGTGTCCCTGAACAAAGGGGGGGGGTCAAAATCAAAAGTAAGTCAGTATCTGGTGTGGCCACCAGCTGCATTAAGTACTTCAGTGCATCTCCTCCTAATGGACTGCACCAGATTTTCCAGTTCTTGCTGTGAGATGTTACCCAACTCTTCCACCAAGGCACCTGCAAGTTCCCAGACATTTCTGGGGAGAATGGCCCTAGCCCTCACCCTCCGATCCAACAGGTCCTAGATGTGCTCAATGGGATTGAGATCCGGGTTCTTCGCTGGCCATGGCAGAACACTGACATTCCTGTCTTGAAGGAAATCACACACAGAACAAGCAGTATGGCTGGTGGCATTGTCATGCTGGAGGGTCATGTCAGGATGAGCCTGCAGGAAGGGTACCACATGAGGGAGGAAGATGTCTTCCCTGTAACACACAGCGATGAGATTGCCTGGAATGACAACAAGCTCAGTCCGATGATGCTGTGACACACCGCCCCAGACCATGACGGACCCTCCACCTTCCTTCGACAATAAACGCGAATCCGACCATCACCCCTGGTGAGACAAAACCGCGACTCGTCAGTGAAGATCACTTTTTGCCAGTCCTGTCTGGTCTAGCGACGGTAGGTTTGTGCAACTGTGATGTCTGGTGAGGACCTGCCTTACAACAGGCTTACACAAGCCCTCAGTCTAGCCTCTCTCAGCCTATTGCGGACAGTCTGAGCACTGATGGAGGGATTGTGTGTTCCTAGTGTAACTCGGGCAGTTGTTGTTGCCATCCTTTACCTGCCCTGCAGGTGTGATGTTCGGATGTACTGATCCTGTGCAGGTGTTGTTACACGTGGTCTGCCACTGCGAGGACGATCAGCTGTTCCTTTCTGTAGCTCCGACTTAGGCGTCTCACAGTGCAGACCACAATTTATTGCCTTGGCCACATCTGCAGTCCTCATGCCTCCTTGCAGCATGCCTATGGCACGTTCATGCAGATGAGCAGGGACCCCGGGCATCTTTCTTTTAGTGTTTTTCAGAGTCAGTAGAAAGGCCTCTTAAGTGTCCTAAGTTTTCTTAACTGTGACCTTAATTTCCTACCGTCTGTAAGCTGTTAAGTGTCTTAATGACCGTTCCACAGGTGCATGTTCATTGAACAAGCATGGGAAAACAGTGATTAAACCCTTAACAATTAAGATCTGTGAAGTTATTTGGATTTTTACAAATTATCTTTGAAAGACAGAGTCCTGAAAGGGGGATGTTTCTTTTTTTGCTGAGTTTATGTGTGACATTTTGTTTTGATATAGAATGGACCATTATCATGCACCGGTCTCAAAACAGGAGCAGTGAGAGAAAATACATGTCATCTATGCACTTAAATAGTTAATTTTCATGCAAGCAAGGTAGGCTTCTGTTGTAAAGAGAAGCAATGTGCTTAATATTAGGAAAGTTGAGAAATAAATATAGTAGGCCTAGCCTATAGAAATCATGGAATCCTCCTCTTTTTAGTAGAGGCCATTACTGTTCTCGCCAATTGCATAGCCTATAGAAATGTTGCGCAACCTGAGCTCATGGACTCTCATTTAGTGTTTTATTAGATTTTTTTTTTTTTGCATTGATGTCAGAATGATTAGAGGGACAATAGAGTTCTGAGTACCAGGCAGTTAGCAAGTTTGGTATGCTACTAATGACCATCAGCAGCACCAGAGCTTGGAGAAGCCTAATTACCTTGACTAAACGGTCACATGGAATTTGACTGCCTTCATGACTCGTGACTGCCGGTCATACGGTCACCGCAACAGCCCTACTCATGATACTTTATGATAATGTAGTCTACCTCTTTGGAGATCTCCAGGTGTTTCTCAGCAAAGTGCATGGCTTGGTCATGGTTCCCCAGGGCTGTGTGAGCGTTCCCTAAACTCCAACACGCCCGGCCCTCACCGATCCTGTCGCTGAGGTCCTGTGCGATGATGAGGTGTTTGAGGTGGTAGTCTATGGCCCTATCGTAGTCCTGGAGCAATGTGTAGGTGTTTCCCAGACTGTAACAGGCCTGAGCCTCTACAGCCCGGTCCTTCAGCAGTTTGGCCAGCTGCAGAGTCCTCCTGACAACCACAACAGATCACTGGCTCTCATTCAGAGTGACACACACCCCAAAGGCTACTCTGTTCCTGAAATGTTGTTTAGTATATGAATGCACACATGCAGACACACACAAACTAATCTGTTTTCTGTCTCTCTTGACATTGTGTCCTTTGAGGCATGGCTGCTGCCATCTCTCTCCTGAAACCCTACGGTGTTCTAACAGTGTTACACCCTCCACACTGAAAGAAGTGTTGTTTTCTCAGGGGGAGTGAACTTCATTAAGAGAAGATGAATGGTTGGGCTGGGGGTTTGGCTCACTTGTAATGCTCGGCTGCCACTTCAAATTCCCCCAGAAAGATATAGGCGTTCCCCAGGTTGCAGTAGGCCCTTCTCTCTGCCGAGCGGTCGCCAAACTCCTTGGCAATCTGGAGGCGCTGGGAAAGAAATGGACGAACACACACACACACACAATTACAACACCTTGGTCTCGGTACATCCAGCGACTCTAGTCTTCCATTGTGTCATATGTTTACCTCCAGTCTTTCTGGATTGAAATGAGCTATACAGGACATTATAATGAACTGCAGAGCACCATTGAAAAGAGAAATATATCTGACAAAAGGCTAATGGCTGGACTTAATCAAAACTGCCTAAGTAATGTTTCTGGAGTTCCTTTGTGTACAAACTACTGCTCATCTTCCAGTGAAGGGAGTCTAACTGGTATTTCTACTACAGTACGTAAACCCACACTATTCTGTTTGGCCATAGGGTAAGTGTGTGTTTTATATGCTACAGCAGTAGAGTTTTGATTGAATCCAGCACTTAATGATAGGTTATAAACTTTGATCCAATTATAATTACCTGTTCATGTGAGGCCACTGCATTCCGGAAGTCTCCTAACAGGTAGTGTGTGTTGCCAAGGTTACCGTATGTTCGGCCCTGGGCGGCACAATCTCCAAGCTCCTTCACTATGGATAAGTTTGCTCTGACAATACAGACAAACCATTGAAAATAAACATTGTTTAAAAATACAGTACCATTCAAAAGTTGACACCAACTCATTCAAGGGTTTTTCTTTATTTTGACTATTTTCTACATTGTACAATAGTGATAGCATACCTGTTAATTGAAATGTGTGTATATAATATATATGAAATAAAATGCAAATTAATTACTTAAAAATCATACAATGTGATTTTCTGCATTTTTGTTTTAGATTCCGTCTCTCACAGTTGAAGTGTACCTATGATAAAAATTGCAGACCTCTACATGCTTTGTAAGTAGGAAAACCTGCAAAATCGGCAGTGTATTCAAATAGTTGTCCTCCCCACTGTATATATACACTGCTCAAAAAAATAAAGGGAACACTTAAACAACACAATGTAACTCCAAGTCAATCACACTTCTGTGAAATCAAACTGTCCACTTAGGAAGCAACACTGATTGACAATAAATTTTACATGCTGTTGTGCAAATGGAATAGACAAAAGGTGGAAATTATAGGCAATTAGCAAGACACCCCCAATAAAGGAGTGATTCTGCAGGTGGTGACCACAGACCACTTCTCAGTTCCTATGCTTCCTGGCTGATGTTTTGGTCACTTTTGAATGCTGGCGGTGCTCTCACTCTAGTGGTAGCATGAGACGGAGTCTACAACCCACACAAGTGGCTCAGGTAGTGCAGCTCATTCAGGATGGCACATCAATGCGAGCTGTGGCAAGAAGGTTTGCTGTGTCTGTCAGCGTAGTGTCCAGAGCATGGAGGCGCTACCAGGAGACAGGCCAGTACATCAGGAGACGTGGAGGAGGCCGTAGGAGGGCAACAACCCAGCAGCAGGACCGCTACCTCCGCCTTTGTGCAAGGAGGTGCACTGCCAGAGCCCTGCAAAATGACCTCCAGCAGGCCACAAATGTGCATGTGTCAGCATATGGTCTCACAAGGGCTCTGAGGATCTCATCTCGGTACCTAATGGCAGTCAGGCTACCTCTGGCGAGCACATGGAGGGCTGTGCGGACCCACAAAGAAATGCCACCCCACACCATGACTGACCCACCGCCAAACCGGTCATGCTGGAGGATGTTGCAGGCAGCAGAACGTTCTCCACGGCGTCTCCAGACTCTGTCACGTCTGTCACATGTGCTCAGTGTGAACCTGCTTTCATCTGTGAAGAGCACAGGGCGCCAGTGGCGAATTTGCCCATATTGGTGTTCTCTGGCAAATGCCAAACGTCCTGCACGGTGTTGGGCTGTAAGCACAACCCCCACCTGTGGACGTCGGGCCCTCATACCACCCTCATGGAGTCTGTTTCTGACCGTTTGAGCAGACACATGCACATTTGTGGCCTGCTGGAGGTCATTTTGCAGGGCTCTGGCAGTGCTACTCCTTGCACAAAGGCGGAGGTAGCGGTCCTGCTGCTGGGTTGTTGCCCTCCTACGGCCTCCTCCACGTCTCCTGATGTACTGGCCAGTCTCCTGGTAGCGCCTCCATGCTCTGGACACTACGCTGACAGACACAGCAAACCTTCTTGCCACAGCTCGCATTGATGTGCCATCCTGGATGAGCTGCACTACCTGAGCCACTTGTGTGGGTTGTAGACTCCGTCTCATGCTACCACTAGAGTGAGAGCACCGCCAGCATTCAAAAGTGACCAAAACATCAGCCAGGAAGCATAGGAACTGAGAAGTGGTCTGTGGTCATCACCTGCAGAATCACTCCTTTATTGAGGGTGTCTTGCTAATTGCCTATAATTTCCACCTTTTGTCTATTCCATTTGCACAACAGCATGTGCAATTTATTGTCAATCAGTGTTGCTTCCTAAGTGGACAGTTTGATTTCACAGATGTGTGATTGACTTGGAGTTACATTGTGTTGTTTAAGTGTTCCCTTTATTTTTTGAGCAGTATGACAATATGCCCTTTATTTCTACTCTATAGTACTAGATGTAAGGCACATGAACACACCAACTCACTCATAGTATTCCGCTGCTTTCCTAAGTGCAGTCATGACCTCCTCAGGGAACTCTCCGGGCTCCGCTCCACTCCAACAGATGGCCTTGCCTTTGGCATGATACACATTCCCAAAGTTATACAGCGCCCTCGCCTGCCCCACCTAACGAAGAGACAGAAGAACAGAGGTAATGTCAATTCCAAAACCGTTAAAAAAATTGTTAAAAAACGCTGAATTTAAATACCGGAAAAAAGCGCAAATGAGTTAATCTCACCTTGTCGTGCAGGTCCACGGCGATGTCTAAGTGCCTCTGACAGCAGACCAAAGCCTCATCAAATCTACCCAACACCTTTAGCGTGTTGCCTAGATTACCACTGGCTTTCGCCTCTCCCTGCTGGTCCCTGATGGTCCTGAGAATGGGATAGTAAAATGTCATCATGGGAAGGAAAAGCCCATCTACTTTAAAATTGCAAAATGCTTACGTCCAAACAGCGGAATTATGTGGCGAGGTCATGCTGATAAAGGGAACAATGACCTGGTCTTACTCCGAGAAGCTTTACTAATACGGCCCTGGTGACGGGCGTATTCTTTCCTGCCTGGTGAAGGGCGTATTCTTTCCTGCCTGGTGGCGGGCGTATTCTTTCCTGCCTGGTGGCGGGCGTATTCTTTCCTGCCTGGTGACGGGCGTATTCTTTCCTGCCTGGTGACGGGCGTATTCTTTCCTGCCTGGTGAAGGGCGTATTCTTTCCTGCCTGGTGAAGGGCGTATTCTTTCCTGCCTGGTGAAGGGCGTATTCTTTCCTGCCTGGTGAAGGGCGTATTCTTTCCTGCCTGGTGAAGGGCGTATTCTTTCCTGCCTGGTGACGGGCGTATTCTTTCCTGCCTGGTGAAGGGCGTATTCTTTCCTGCCTGGTGAAGGGCGTATTCTTTCCTGCCTGGTGAAGGGCGTATTCTTTCCTGCCTGGTGAAGGGCGTATTCTTTCCTGCCTGGTGAAGGGCGTATTCTTTTCTGCCTGGTGAAGGGCGTATTCTTTCCTGCCTGGTGAAGGGCGTATTCTTTCCTGCCTGGTGACGGGCGTATTCTTTCCTGCCTGGTGACGGGCGTATTCTTTCCTGCCTGGTGAAGGGCGTATTCTTTCCTGCCTGGTGAAGGGCGTATTCTTTCCTGCCTGGTGAAGGGCGTATTCTTTCCTGCCTGGTGACGGGCGTATTCTTTCCTGCCTGGTGATAAGGGTGTTCCTACCTGGTCAAGGTGAGGTCATGATGGTGGAACTCCAAGGCCTTGCCGTAATCATGCAGGTGGAAGTAGGCGTTGCCCAGCTGGCTATAGATGGCACTCAGCACCTGCAGGTCCTCAGTGCCAACCTGGATGGCCGCCTCGAAGAAGGACACCCCTGCGCTGTAGTCGTCCACCTTACAGAGCCGCTCCCCCTCCAGGGCCAGCTCCAGACAAGACGCCTCCATCCTACAGGGGGCAGCAGAAACGGTTTAGGTAGAAGATAGGATTAGAGGTCCACGGTGGCGTTCAGTAGGCACAGACGGGAGAAAATAGTATTTTTCAAAACAACCCAAGTTTATTGAGCCTAAACGTCCCAAAGTTGCCACAGTTCAAATCAACCAGAAACCAAAGCCACCCATTAGCCTAAATGTTCAAGTTATAGAAGCAGAAAAAACGTATGACTAGCATCCCTCTCACTCGCCATCAGACTGTGAATGTGGAGTTTGTTTGGCTACTTCCTTCATAGTCCTGAGGACAATAGCCTTGGTTTATCAGGGTTTGTTTGTTATGGTTAGGGCTGACTTCCTCTCTACGTGGTCACTACAGTACAATATGCAGCAATCTGGCAGACAGCTCCGCTGAGGACTGGGCTATTCAGTGGGCTCAATGTTTACAGAACATTCAGACAGAAGTGTATTGTCTACAGGCATGGTTCTCTGCTGTGTAGAATAGGGATTGAGCAAGACATTGGATCTGCCACGCTCAGGGTGCTGTAACATTCTGTGTGTTTCGGTCACTTTAACCCCAGACAGGGTCAGAGAGGAGCATCCACAGATGCAGGTGGATTAACAGATTAGGAGCAGATTAGTGATATTCATGCAGCCTGGCTTCAATTGTTACACAGTCTCTTTACCATCTTGTGTGTTCTCCTGCAAAAACACCCATCCCTTTGTTAGATATGAACTGTATTCATGCATGTTTTTTTACTTCAAGTTTCCCCTCTTATATCAAGTGCTCCCCACACACCCAGTGTTCTGTTTAGAAAGCTCTCACAGAATACTGACTGACATTACACCTGACCTACTAAACACATTATGCATTATGAAACTTTATAAAGGGTTATAACATTGATACTGAAGGGAAAACATCTATAGTTTTGTTTACTGTGTTTTACTGTTTACAGACTGAACAATGTTACAATGAGCTGGTGTCAGTCTTGCAGGTAAAATGACAAATGATTGTACTGTACAGTGACAGATACTGAATTTGACCTAATGTGGTTATTTTAACCACACACCAACCATACCTGGGTTTCTTTCTCCTACAACAGCACATGGTACATCTGAGTGGCATCTAAAGAGGCTTCCACTGGGTTTAAAGAGGATTCCTGTGCAACAGTCGAGAGCTAAACACAAGGGCTCAGGTAGCCTACACTCTTCAATGTCTCACAGATTATTTCACCAAAACATTGAAAAAGATCTCCATCCATTCCCACAAGTCACCAACGAACATATTTCTTTGCATGCCGCACACTACGGTTGCAATAAAGTAGGCTAACCCTAAGGATAAAAGGGGAAAATCTACTGTCAGCGTTACATGAGGTAATCTACTTGTCTCTCTCTGGCCTCATCACCTGGCTGGAATTACTACAGTGGGTCCTACAGTGATTATACAGGCCCTGTCTACAAAGCTGCTGGGCAGCATCAGAGAGCTTTGTCAGATTCAGCTGGCTAGGAGGTAAAACTGGGCAAAATGGATATAGCGATAAAAATCCCTATCGCGATCATTTGCTTGAATTGATGTAATAACCATAAATAGAACGATAGGGTTTATAACAAACATTTCCTTTAAAACTACTACTTCTAGTTCATGGTTGTAGCCATCAATTGTCCCATTAACAATCACCCATATTAGCAAACTTGTCATTTCACACTTCTCTAGTATAGGCTACTTATCCTAATGAACAATATCAACAAAATACTTGCGATAAGTGCTCAGTATGGTCGTTGTCGATCATTTTCAGTTTATCGTGCCAGCTCTAATGGGAGGTTTAAGTTATTCAATTAAAACGTACAAGGTTTGACTAGGAGTTAGGCCTACCTTCAACACTAACACTGAATCGTTTGAGAACATATGCCATAATTGTCACCTCCGCGTTAATGCTCAAATGCATTTTACAAATGGTTGACCAGGAAAATGCCTATAAATCCTATAGGCGGAGATGAACATGGTTGAACATACAACCATGGTGCCTTCTACCAAACAGATGTCCCTCCACTCCTTTCAAAAGAAGTTGAATCATCTAATTTGGAAACTAGAAATACAAAGCAAATCATCATGAATGTTTCAGAGGCTTGTTAAATATTGATTGAGAAGCCTGGAGCAGTTTTTGCTGTTTTTTCCCCAGGTCACACCTGCCGGTGCCCTTTACTTTGGGCCAGGTGCTTGGTGACACCTATGAAAGTCAGTGACCTGCCAGTCTGCCACAAACATGGGAACAGGAACCACTCAACTAGTCCGTCTATAGTCCAACCATCCCTCTGTCTCAACTCCACTTACATGGAACTTCCTCTCACAACTCCACTTAAAATGGAAGAAGAGAAATGTAGCCTACCAATTCACACCTGAAAGCTCTGGAAAACCTGATCTCATCCCACATGCAGACTTTTGAGACATTAGGATGAGATCTAGACTACATGGTCTACTGTGTCAAATCCCACAATGATCATTGTTGTTAAATTCTTGTTCCAATTCTTAAAAAAAAAAAATTCACTTCAATGAAGGGAAGTTTAAAGTACCCAATCTAGGCCGTACATGAAACAAAATATGTTGACCAACGATTGAGACAGTGACAGTATAATGCTGGGTGGGGTATGAGGAGGGTATTGCCTACCTGTATCGGACACGATAGGACTGGTCCTCATCTTGAATGCTAACC
The DNA here is from genome assembly GCF_029448725.1 of Salvelinus fontinalis. Taxonomy (NCBI): domain Eukaryota; kingdom Metazoa; phylum Chordata; class Actinopteri; order Salmoniformes; family Salmonidae; genus Salvelinus; species Salvelinus fontinalis. The sequence goes on along the minus strand of NC_074681.1, from coordinate 11,499,848 downwards.
AAAGAGCCAACGGAATCCATTTAAGATCATAAGTGGGACGATCCCAGTTAATCCGAAAAATTGTGATAATGAAAAAACTAAAAGTCAAAAAACATCTGATGGACCTAGGAGTGGTCTGAACCTTCACAACAAGAATTGTTGGAAAATCCTAATATTCCCTTTTCTTGTAAGGTTGTTTGTCCTTCGACTGTTAGTCTGTCTAGAGACATGACCAGAGCCCCAGACAGAGATCCTCAGACAGAGTTGCCAGTCAGTCCACGAGGCTGCATTTCTCCTACTGTTTGAGTTTGGCTTGCCTTGTCAGTGCCACCACAGCTCTCCTCGGCAGCCTTCTGTGAAGAGAACACAAGATGCTGTGTGTGAAGCTTCATTCTGGCCACGCGACAACATGGCAACACCCACTAAACAGCGTGCACACGCAGGGCAGGACAGGAGTGGATATGTTCACCCCTCACCACACGCAAGCTGTCAATCAATGACTCAATCATCAGTGCTCAGGGTCTACTTAAGTGTGAAGATACAGCTAGCCTAGGCAAACAGACAAACAGGAGAGGATTTTTCCCAATCACCAGAGATACATGTAATATACTGTATGCAAATCATTGGTAGACAAAAGAGAACATGTATCCACCATAGCAAAGATAATTATAATTGCAAATTGATTAAACTTTTATTATTTAGCAAGCAGTAGGTAAAGTAGCCTGGCTGATGAAAGAAGTTTGAAAAAAGACCTGCACAGTTACGACTGCGTGGAAAATCCATTGTTAGTACAGTGATAAGAAAGCCTAGTAGTCGTAGATGAGGAGCGCCACCAGCGCAAGGCCAAACGCTGCCTCCTTCCCACATGATAAAGTAGGCCGCCTCTTTCCAGACGCACGTTTTAGTAGGAAGGAGTAGGCCTGATTAACAGGTCACGTTTTAGTAGGAAGGAGTAGGCCTGATTAACAGGTCACGTTTTAGTAGGAAGGAGTAGGCCTGATTAACAGGTCACGTTTTAGTAGGAAGGAGTAGGCCTGATTAACAGGTCACGTTTTAGTAGGAAGGAGTAGGCCTAATTAACAGGTCACGTTTTAGTAGGAAGGAGTAGGCCTAATTAACAGGTCACGTTTTAGTAGGAAGGAGTAGGCCTAATTAACAGGTCACGTTTTAGTAGGAAGGAGTAGGCCTAATTAACAGGTCACGTTTTAGTAGGAAGGAGTAGGCCTAATTAACAGGTCACGTTTTAGTAGGAAGGAGTAGGCCTAATTAACAGGTCACGTTTTAGTAGGACTGATTAACAGGTTATTCCTGAAACCAAATTACACTACCAGCTAAGTGTCAAGAGCACAATTATTACAAATATAAAAAACAGTAAGCGGTATTCAAATGTATGCTGCAGGTGCATATTAATATTCATTGGGGGATAATAGAAAGAGGCATATTCTGATGGCAGGTAGTATCGCAACGCCTGTAACTAAATGACATTCACAAAGATTATTCAAAGACTTGGTTGTTGTGAATCATCACTTTTCTAATCCAGGAGTAATCTACTTTCAACCTGGGGATGGTTCACCACAGACCTCTTTGTCGAGCTGCTTGTTGCGTTGTGAATACAGCATGATACCATACCCTTTGTTGGTATAATTGATCTCTTTCAGGCAGAGAGTACACCTGGCATAGCCCTTTTTATCCACTGTATTGAAAAAGTGAGAAAGAGGGAAAGTGTGTGGTGTTCCTTTCAACTCTAGTGGCTTCCAGCTTCACCCTTGTATATAGTCTTAACATTCTGTATACTCCTTGTCCTAAGGGTAAAAAATGACCCGCATTCACTAAACCCCTAAAATAAAGCAGCTTAATTGAATTTTAAACCCAAAATATATTTTGCATTTAGAAACAACCTGTCATTCATCAAACTTTGAATATCTTGGTTTTCCCTCTTCACAATGCAGAAAGACTGCATTTAATCAGTGGACAACCCTAGTTTTTATTACAACACACATGTCAATTGTTTTCTTTACTAAAGTAGAGGTTTATTATTACTAAAGGTACTGCATAGGTGTAAAAAAAAAAAATTGTTTTGCAAGAGATAGCACTTGTATAGCCTAAGAAAGTAGCAGAAATGTGCAGAGTAGTTTTGAATGCATTGTATTGAAGGGAAACAACCATTTTTTGGCAACATAATGATATATTCTTATATACTGTACAATGAGGAATTCAACTACAAAATACTAGTCTCCTCCCATTTTTTAAAACCATAGCCCCCACCCACAAGGTGTATAAACAAATAAGATGGACACAAAACAAAAATGTGAAAAACAAATCAATCAACTCTAATTAGAGTTGCAAGTGTGTGTGCACGGACTTTGCAGATCTCACATTTACATTTTCAGCACATAGTATGTTTTCCAGTCCTTCTTTGGGAGGCAGAATTGGCATCTCCTCCTCTTGCCTGCCCCAGCTGCAGCCTCAGATGGATCAGGGCAAGATTCAGCCCCCTGAACAGCTTTCACATGTGCTGCAGAGGCTGCTGTGCGAAGGAGGCGCTCCCTTCTTTGAATGTGTGCCTTTCCCAGCTGCTCCAGGAACACCCTCCGCTTGTTCCGCTTATCAGGCATCCAGGTAGGGTTGATCTTGTTCCATATCACGAAGACATTGTATGAGGACACTTCAATGATGTTATGGAAGATGACCAGGGGCCAGTCATCCTCCTGCAGCTGTAAGTTTCAATCACCTTGTCCAAGTTGAACACGCCTCCTTTGTTGTGGTTGTAGTCCAGGATGATGGCTGGCTTCCTGTCCTCACGATCACTGATCTCAGCTGTTTTGTGCAGTGTGCTCAGGAGGACCACACTCTTGTTCCTCTTTGGGAGGTAAGAAACTAGAGTGGTGGTGGGGGTGAAGGCAAACTTTGATGAGAAGGCCTCCTCCCCCTTGTTGCGAGGAGTGCAAGGGGGAGCTCAGGCTTGTTCTTTCTAACTGTGCCAGCCATGGTGATCTTCCTCTTCAGGAGCTGCTGGCTGAGTTCAATCAGTAGCACACAATCTCAATTTCTCATAACTGCCGGGCCAAAAATTTGTTGTACGCTTTGTACCCTGGTGGTGTACAGCTTTCATGGAAATATGAACAAAGGTGATGTTTCACTTTTTCTAAATGTTGAGGTCACTCTAGGAAGTCATCCAATTTCAAGTTGAAAAAATATAATTTAGGCGGTTCTCTGCTGTTAAACATTGTGTCGGGTAATTTTTTACCCTTAACTTATCTAGGATAGGGGGCAGCATTTTCACTTTTGGATAAATAGCGTGCCCAATTTCAACATCCTTCTACTCATCCCCAGAATATAAGATGTGCATATTATTAGTGGATTTGGATAGAAAACACTCAGAAATTTCTAAAACTGTTTGAATCATGTCTGTGAGTATAACAGAACCTATGTAGCAGGCAAAACCCGATGACTAACCATTCAGATTTTTTTTTTTTTAAGTCACTGTCTGTTCAATGATTTTTCATTGGGATACTAGATTTCTAATCAACCTGTTTGCAGTTCCTACCGCTTCCACTGGATGTCACCAGTCTTTGGAAATAGGTTGAGGTTATTCCTTTGTGCAATGAAGAACTACGGCCATCTGGAATCAGTGTAACATGTGTACTGTTTGAGAGTTGCGCAAGACTAGAAAAGTAGTCTGTTGTCCTCCTGTATTGAAAACAGATAGACCCGTCTTCAATTTGATCGATTATTAACGTTTAAAAATACCTAAAGTTGTATTACAAAAGTAGTTTAAAATGTTTAGGCAAAGTTTAGAGGTAATGTTTTTGATATTTTGTAGTGACGTTGCGCAAATTGGAAGCTGTTTTTTTCTGGATCAAACGCGCCAAATGAATGGACAATTTGGATATATATGGACGGAATTAATCGAACAAAAAGACCATTTGTGATGTTTATGGGACATATTGGAGTGCCAACAAAAGAAGCTCGTCAAAGGTTTATATTTTATTTCTGTGTTTTGTGTTGCGCCTGCAGGGTTGAAATATGCTACACTCTCTTTGTTTACTGTTGTGCTATCATCAGATAATAGCATCTTATGCTTTTGCCGAACAGCCTTTTTGAAATCTGACATGTTGGCTAGATACACAACGAGTGTAGCTTTAATTTGGTATCTTACATGGAGTGATTTAATGAAAGTTTGATTTTATATCATTTTTTTTTTAATTTGGCGCTCCACATTTTCCCTGGCTATTGGCCAAGTGGGACGCAAGCGTCCCACATATCCCAGAGAGGTTAAGACAACACAAGGGTTAAGCCAGCTCCAGCTACACTTGAGCCCTGAATCCACTTGTTTAACTTCTCTAGATAGGTGGGACGATAGCGTCCCACTTGGCCAAAATCCTGAAAAAATGTAGCGCGCCAAATTCAAATATATTACTATAAAAATCTATCTTTCATGAAAGCACACATGAAAGACACCAAATTAAAGCTACACATGTTGTGAATCCAGCCAACATGTCTGATTTCAAAAAGGATTTATGAGGAAAGCACACCAAACAATTATGTTAGCTCAGTACATAGCCACAGAAAAACACAGCCATTTTCCCAGCAAAAGATAGTAGTAACAAAAACCAGAAAGAGATCAAATTAATCACTAACCTTTGAACATCTTCATCAGATGACACTCATAGGACATCATGTTACACAATACATTTGTTTTGTTCGATAATGTGCATATTTATATCCACAAATCTCGGTTTACATTGGCGCCATGTTCAGAAATGCCTCCAAAATATCCGGAGTAATTACAGAGAGCCACGTCAAATAACAGAAATACTCATCATAAACTTTGATGAAAGATACATGTTTTACATATAATTAAAGATACACTTGTTCTTAATGCAACCGCTGTCAGATTTAAAAAAAACTTTACGTAAAAAGCACACCATGCAATAATCTGAGACAGCGCTCAGATTTAACAACATTTCTCCTCCATTTTGGAGTAAACAGAAATACAAAATTACATCATAAATACTCCCTTACTTTTGATTATCTTCATCAGAACGCAGTGCCAGGAATCATAGTTCCACAATAAATAGTTGTTTTGTTCGATAATGTCCATTACTTATGTCCAATTAGCTAATTTTGCTAGCATGTGTAGTACACGTGTCCAAACGCTCGCGCAGATGCAGGCAAACATCGGACGAAAACTTCAAAAAATTATATTCCAGGTCAAATAAACTGGTCAAACTTAGTAGAGAATCAATCTTCAGGATGTTGTTATCATTTATATCCAATAACGTTCCAACCGAACCATTCTTTCATGTCTGTATAAGTAATGGAACGCAAGGCGACAACATGAGGAAAGCGCGTGACCAAGAACTGGCAATCTGCCAGACCACTGACTCATTCCCCTCCCATCCGGTCCCACAACACAGCATAAGCTTTATTCCACGTTCTACTGACTGTTGACATCTAGTGGAAGGCGTATGAAGTGCAAACAGATCCATATATTACTGGGAATTGAATAGGTGATGACTAACAACGACCACTCAGAATTTTCACTTCCTTTTTAGATTTTTTCTCAGGTTTTTGCCTGCCATATGAGTTCTGTTTTACTCACAGACATCATTCAAACAGTTTTAGAAACTTCAGAGTTTTCTATCCAATAGTAATAATAATATGCATATATTAGCATCTGGGACATAGTAGGAGGCAGTTCACTATGGGCACGCAATTCATCCAAAAGTGAAAATGCTGCCCCCTATATCAAAGAAGTTACCAAACAACGCCACGTTTTCACCTAATTCTCTCATTCTGAAAATTAACCACATACTGTAGAGGGAAAACATTACTTCACAGATACTCTAGTTAGATTGCCAGGATCCAGTAAGCAACTAATGCGCTATAACTTGAGGAACAGCAAGGAGTCGTACACCAGTTAATACTATAGCGAATGGTTAGATTACTAACGTTAGCTCATCTGATGTTGTAACATTAGCTAGCTAACATTAGCTGTCTGACCTCATTAGCCAGCTAATTTTCACACCATAAAAACTCAATTATTTGATCAGTTAAGTTGGATATTGTCGCACAACATTTCTCTGGCCAGCTAACGGAGAATTCGACACCCAACTACTGTAGCAAGATACTTAACAATACTTGTGGTGGAACACTTTCTCCCTCACCTCAAACTTTCCAAATGCCAGTTGTTTTTCGGTTACAGCTCATGAAGTACGCTTCATCAACTTCTCACCCCGTCTCCGTGGTCAGGCTTCTCACCTACCTCTTCGTTATCGTTCAGGGGATGCGCTGCTGTAGCTGGTAAACTTTCATTCCACTCTCTTTCAGCACGCGCTGATGCTACAACTAGCACATTGGTGTCTCTTCTCTCTTCAGTTGAGTGCTGTGTTTTGTTATGTGACCGATTGGCTGAGCCTTGGATACAGACAGTATTGCTCCAAACACGCATCACTCGGTCGCATACAGCCAGTAGTGATCCAAAGCCCTCCCCCTCACTTTTCTCATTGGATCTACACGAGTCACCTTTTTTGGATTCAAAATGGCGAATTTCGCCGAAAGATGATTGTATTAGAGGTCGACCGATAAATCGGCATGGCCGATTAATTTGAGCCGATTTCAAGTTTCATAACAATCTGTATTTTTGGACGCCGATTATGGCCTTTTACATTGCAATCCACGAGGAGACTGCGTAGCAGGCTGACCACCTATTACGTGAGTGCAGCAAGGAGCCAAGGTAAGTTGCTAGCTAGCATTAAACTTATCTTATATAAAAACTATCTTAACATAATCACTAGTTAACTACACATGGTTGATGATATTACTAGTTTAACTAGCTTGTCCTGCATTGCATATAATCAATGCGGTGCCTGTTAAATTATCATCAATTCACAGCCTACTTCGCCAAACTGGTGATGATTTAACAAAAGCGCATTCGCGTCAGGGTATATGCAGCAGTTTGGGCCACCTGGCTCGATGCACTGTGTGAAGACAATTTCTTTCTAACAAAGACCATAATTAATTTGCCAGAATTTTACAAAATTATGACATAACATTGAAGGTTGTGCAATGTAACAGCATTATTTAGACTTAGGGGTTGCCATCCGTTCGATAAAATACGGAACGGTTCCGTATTTCACTGAAAGAATAAACATTTTGTTTTCAAAATGATCGTTTCCGGATTTGACCATATAAACGACCAAAGGCTCGTATTTCTGTGTGTTTATTATATTATAATTAAGTCTATGATTTGATAGAGCAGTCTGACTGAGCGGTGGTAGGCAGCAGCAGGCTCGTAAGCATTCATTCAAACAGCACTTTACTGCGTTTACCAGCAGCACTTTGCAATGCTTGAAGCACAGTGCTGTTTATGACTTGAAGCCTATCAACTCCCGAGATTAGACTGGCAATACTATAGTGCCTATAAGAACATCCAATAGTCAAAGGTATATGAAATACAAATGGTAGAGAGAGAAATAGTCCTATAATAACTACAACCTAAAACTTCTTAACTGGGAATATTGAAGACTCATGTTAAAAGGAACCACCAGCTTTCATGTGTTCTCATGTTCTGAGCAAGGAACTTAAATGTTAGCTTTTTTACATGGCACATATTGCACTTTTACTTTCTTCCTAAACACTGTGTTTTTGCATTATTTAAACCAAATTGAACATGTTTCATTATTTATTTGAGACTAAATTGATTTTATTTATTTATTATGTTAAGTTAAAATAGAATCTGAGCCACCTCTAACAGTAATAGATCCAATGGGACATTTCACTGCAGTTACAACATGATGACGTCACAAAGTGTGTTTGAGAGCTCACTTTGTGGATGACCTAAATGCTGGGCCCGGCTAGCAGCCGTCCATCCAAGCCAATGAGCAAAATTGTAACCAAAACACTGGTTATCACTAGGCCATCTGCTCTGCTGTTTAGCTGCCATGTAAGTCTGTGTGAAGTCTTTAACAAAATATAGTTTTGGCAAGTCGGTTAACCTCTTGACGATAGGGGTCAGATTATTTTTTTTGTTTTTAAAATAACGTTCAAGGTAAACAGACTATTTCTCAGGTCCAGATCGTAGAATATGCATATAATTTACAGATTAGGATAGAAAACACTCCAAAGTTTCCAAAACTGTCAAAATATTGTCTGTGCGTATAACAAAACTGATTCTGCAGGCGAAAACCTGAGAAAATCTAACCCGGGAAGTGATTTTATCTGTGTTTCCTGGCCCGTCTTTCTTCCATTTAAAAGGGGTATCAACCAGATTCCTTTTCCAATGGCTTCCTCAGGCTGTGACCAGGCTTTAGACAGTTTCAGGCTTTTATTTTGAAAAATTAGCGAGATTTTTCAAAACTAGTCAGGTGTCCTCTGAATAGTTCCTGCGCGAGAGGGGTAGCTCTCCATTTTCTTTCTCTCTTTTATTGAATAGGTTATGGTCCGGTTGAAATATTATCAATTATGTTTGTTAAAAACAACCTGAGGATTGATTATAAAAAAACATTTGGCATGTTTCTACGAACATTACGGATACTTTTTGGAATTTTCGTCGAACGGAACTAGGCTTTGGTTTTCTGAACATAACGCGCAACCCAAATGGCATTTCTTTGTTATAAAAGTAATATTTATCGAACAAAAATAACATTTGTTGTGTAACTGGGAGTCTCGTGAGTGCAAACATCCGAAGATAATCAAAGGTAAGCGATTAATTTTATTGCTTTTCTGACTTTCTTGACCATGCTAATTTGGGGCTAGCTGTTGTAGCATTGATTGATACACTCACAAAAGCTTGGATTGCTTTCGCTGCAAGGCATATTTTCAAAATCTGACACGATAGGTGGATTAACAACAAGCTAAGCTGTGTTTTGGTATATTTCACTTGTGATTGCATGATTATAAATATTGTTAGTAATATTTTGCGCCCTGCAATTCAGCGGTTGCTTATGAAAATGATCCCGCTAAAGGGATCCGTAGCGCAGAGAAGTTAAGAGATCTACTTCGTGCATGACAACAAAAAAATCCAACAATTGTTTACAAACAGATTATTTCACTGTATCACAATTCCAGTGGGTCAGAAGTTTACATACACTAAGTTGACTGTGCCTTTAAACAGCTTGGAAAATTCCAGAAAATGATGTCATGGCTTTAGAAGCTTCTGATAGGATAATTGACATAATTTCAGTCAATTGGAGATTTACCTGTGGATGTATTTCAAAGGCTACCTTCAAACTCAGTGCCTCTTTGCTTGACATCATGGGAAAATCAAAAGAAATCAGTCAAGACATCAGAAAAAAAATTGTAGACCTTCACAAGTCTGGTTCATCCTTGGGAACAATTTCCAAATGCCTGAAGGTACCACGTTCATTTGTACATACAATAGTACGCAAGTATAAACACCATGGGACCACATACCCGTCATACCACTCAGGAAGGACTCGCGTTCCTAGAGATGAACGTACTTTGGTGCGAAAAGTGCAAATCAGAACAGCAAAGGACCTTGTGAAGATGCTGGAGAAAACCGGTACAAAAGTATCTATATCCACAGTAAAACAAGTCCTATATCGACATAACCTGAAAGGCCGCTCAGCAAGGAAGAAGCCACTGCTCCAAAACCGCCATAAAAAAGCCAGACTATGGTTTGCAACTGCACATGGGGACAAAGATTGTACTTTTTAGAGAAATGTCCTCTCGTCTGATGAAAAAAAAAAACAGAACTATTTGGCCATAATGACCATCGTTGTGTTTGGAGGAAAAAGGGGGACGCTTGCAAGCTAAGGAACACCATCCCAACCGTGAAGCACAGGGGTGGCAGCATCATGTTGTGGGGGTGCTTTGCTGCAGGAGGGACTGGTGCACTTCACAAAATATATGGCACCATGAGGAAGTAAAATTATGTGGATATATTGAAGCAACATCTCAGGACATCAGTCAGGAAGTTAAAGCTTGGTTGCAAATGGGTCTTCCAAATGGACAATGACTCCAAGCATCCTTCAAAGTTGTGGCAAAATGGCTTAAGGACAACAAAGTCAAGGTATTGGAGTCACCATCACAAAGCCTTGACCTCAATCCCATAGAAAATGTGTGGGCAGAACTGAAAAAGCATGTGCGAGCAAGGAGGCATACAAACCTGACTCCGTTACACCAGTTACACAATTTAAAGGCAATGCTACCAAATACTAATTGAGTGTATGTAAACTTCTGACCAATAAATCATTCTCTCTACTATTATTCTGACATTTCACATTCTTAAAATAAAGTGGTGATCCTAATTGACCTAAAACAGGGAATTTTTACTAGGATTAAATGTCAGGAATTGTGAGTTTAAATGTATTTGGCTAAGGTGTATGTAAACTTCCGACTTCAACTGTACCTTGTCGCAAACATCCGCCCAAAACTCATCACTGATAGACAGAGATCCTTTTCCCAGATTCTTTTCACTGACGTAAAGGAGGAGCCTACATTCTCAGAAAGGAGTCTGCTCCTATTTGGCTAAGGTGTATGTAAACTGCCGACTTCAACTGTATGTGTCTGGGCCGGTGACAAGGCTGTCTGTCTGCGACTATGACGTAGTGGTTAATAGGACAAGTGATATAGGACTACAGTGCAGCTGTGGCAACAAAAGCAGTCATTTGAAAGAACAGCTTGACAGGAGGCTGGCTCCCACATCACACACACAGAACTGTTATCATTAGCTCATCTTTAATGTACTCACAGGGTGGTCTATTCACTCTGTGTTTACAGCCTCTCATTAACCTGTCCACAGCCTCTCATTAACCAAGCAAACCCGGAAACACCAAAGCATAATAATGCATGAGAGCAGTAATGCAGCCAGAAAATCACCATCAAAACAGAGGGGACAGATCTAGAAAGAGGCACCCCTCACCTGAAATGATTCAGTGTGGAGATTGGCGAGCAAACAGGATTGGGACTCTGAGAAGCCCGAAGATTTTAAGATACACGTGATATAGATTTCTATCAATAGTTGAATGTCCTTCTACTGGTTTTTTTCACATTTTGTTGCCTAGTTCCCTTATTCATTTCCCAGAAGAGATTAAGTCATACCATGATTTCCCAGAAACATACACTGGACAATTTAACACAGCAATTTCACAGTACCAAACTAACTAAATTAGTAAACTGTAGATATTGTGCACACACGAGATATGGCTATAGGCCTATAACATACTGTCTTTGATTTAACAAATTATATTTATTTTGACGAATACAGCTAAGGCGTTCCCCAAATAGTGAACTGAGAGATTTGATCAGCAAATCAACTGAGAAAACTAACTAGGTAGCCAACAAGCCAGTTCTAACAAATGTGCAAGCTACAACAACCCTATAGCTATTTATTTAGCTTATAGCTAGAGGGCTATGCTATGGGTACACAACCAGAGAACCTTTATAACCTGTAACCGTAGCTAACGTTAGCTCAGCTGGCTAACGTCAGCTAGTCCACTTACGTTAGGCAGTCCAGTTCGAACAATGCATTTTATTCCCCGTTTCGATACTTCGACTCGGACGGTAAATACAATTTCAGTTTTATTCTACAACTTCATAATAAAACGTTATATTTATTGCCATATGTGCTTATAAATTCGCCACTTTCCTAACATAACTAGCAATAAACTTTTGGAAAACTTCAATGAGTCGACTCTGTTTTGTTAGTCCAGTAGCCAATCAGCGGAACAGGTTCAAAGATAGCCACGCCCATAATATCCGTCTGTGGACCAATGAGATTTCAATAATGAATTTCAACTATAGGATGAGTGAGTAAATCACGTTATCCTCATGCAGCTTCAAGGTGTCAAGTGTGTCTGCAAAATATGCAATAATCAGAAGAATAAAACAAAGAGTCATTCTCGACAATAATGGCATTTACTAATGCAAACATCTCAGTTTGGGGGGGTTGAAAACTAGTAAGTAAACTAAGTAAACTGACTGCCTGAAAAAGTAGGAGCCTGTCTACTTGCACTGCCACTGTTGCAGAACGTTAGGCAGTAGCTAGCTGTTAATAAAATGTAGATAGCTGCTAGCAAACTGACAGGATAAGTTAGTATTGTTAGCATAAATTGAGAAGTTGGCCAAAACACACAGGTGCTTTCAAAAGCTCGGCGTTTGTCAGCAGCAGGGAAGGAAGAGAGTGAAGTGAGCTCGCTGCTCCCCCATATTTTTTGAGAAGGTTTCAGGAGTTTACTGAAGCGATCTAACTCCTCCCCTCGCACGTCAAGTTCAGACGTGATACAATGTACATTATTGATGAAGCCACATACATTCGACTGCTTTAGATCTTGAAACAATGTTGCAGACGTAACTGGTTAGTTATGTCAGAACTTGAAGATCCCATAAGAAACATTGCTGTGTAGCATATAACACATTCTAAATAGATGAGATTGGGGCCAGGTCAGGAGAGTTTCATTGGGTACAACAGGTATATGCTGATAACTTGCCAGCAAGTCTTGGGGTTGATTGTTTTGAGAGGTTGCACAGACTTCTCAGCAGGATAGAGATTTGTTTTATTTAATTTAACCTTTATTTTATCAGTTTAGTTATCCTAATATAATTGCACTTATACCGACTGCATACAGCTTAGTCTGTCATGCTTTTGAACTTCTAACACTGGATCTTCAAATGCTCGTTATGCTGAAGAGCAAGTTTATCAAGTCTCTCACACCACTTATACACACACATCACTCATACACACACCTACATGCTGTAGGCGAGGCCACACACACACACACAGAGTGCTTGACTTGGATTGAAATAGGTGCTGGTGCTCATTTTGTGTGACGGTACTGTTTATATGTAGGTGCAGGAACTACTGACTGCTATAGTTTAAGCCAATATTCTGTAAGAGGTGCAGGAACTCAAGCAGTAGAACATTTGAGGTGCCGGTACTCAGCTCCGGTGAGCTCCTGCCCCTGTCAAGCACTGCTCACACACAAACCTACCATTATACTCACATCACTCACGCCCACACATCGCAAAAATTGCTGCATTGTTAGTTAGGGCTTGTAAGTAAGCATTTCACTGTAAGTGACAAATAAAATTAGATTTTGATTTGAAGTCCACTACCTGCTCCCTAACTTCTCCAAGGTGCCCCCAAGGTGAAAATCTCAAAGAGTACCAGCGGTCCGGTGAGACCCTTCAGCCAGTCACCCATCTTCTCCAGGCCCCGAATCTTCTCCAGGCCCGAGTCCTCACTGGGTAGGTCCTCTGCTTAGAAGGTGATCAACATTGGGATGGAGGACTCCATTCAGCCCTCACAGAGGCTCTACAACAGAGTGATGGAGGACTCTATTCAGCTCTCACAGAGGCACTACAACAGAGTGAATGAGGACTCTATTCAGCCCTCATAGAGGCTCTACGTGTTCAGAGACCAGAACAAACAGACAGACCATCTCAGGACTGGTGCATCATTTACAGGTGGGTTCAGAGGGCCAGTAGCCTGTAAACCACTCTACAAATGAGTCACACATCCTTCATGCATAACATATCTCTCTCATATCTCTCTTTGAGGCTAAATATGATAAACTGCTGACTATGCAGAAAACTTCATTGATCAGATGAGACTCTACAATGGACTCTACAATGGCCTGGTCTTTCTGTTAAATGGACTTAAATAACCTTCATACTATTGTCACTTTTTTAACAATCTCAAAAAGTCTCAATGGAAATGTTGTACAACTTGTAAACATTTCTTTCAACAGACACAAGCGCTGTCTAATCTTACCCTGGAGTTTGACTGTGGTGACCAAGAAGACCCCCCCAACACCCTATCTCCATCAGGCAAGATGCTGTCTCTGACATCTGATATGACAGGTTCTCGCTCTGTTACAAATTACCTGGCCAAGAGCCACCTGTTTCCTTAGTGACAAATGGGGTCGGATGACATATGATTCTGGTTACACGCACAGTCACAACCCAAGAGGGAGGATTCACCCCCCCCAAAAAAAGAGTGAGGATTCAAGGACAAAGTAGAGAAAAATTATAACAAATGTATTACACAACAAGTTTACATGAAATGATGCAACTTGAGGAATGAAATGAGTAATTTCTCATTATATTACATTTTTTCACATTAAATCATCATCAATTACAAATAAGATCATTTCCATTTTCAATGATGTAGGATGTAGGCCATAACATAAACTGGATTTGCACCATCTCAGTTTGTGTTTGCAGGACAATTCACTGAGGAGCCAAACCAACAAAACCACTCTAAACAGCCCAACGCTTCTCCGACCCACACTGACCAACCGAGTCCTAGTGAAGGGGAAAGGATGGCCAGGGAGTTGAGGGATATAGTCAGTCGGTTTATGCAGAAGGTAACCTGTAAAACAAACTAAAGCTTTATTGTGGTGCATTACTACACTTAATTTAAATATACTGAATTGAAAATGAATTGAAAATGTGTTGAAGGGGCCTCCCGGGTTGCGCAGTGGTCTAGGGCACTGCATCGCAGTGCTAACTGCGCCACCAGAGTCTCTGGGTTCGCGCCCAGGCTCTGTCGCAGCCGGCAGCGACCGGGAGGTCCGTGGGGCGACGCGCAATTGGCATAGCGTTGTCCGGGGTAGGGAGGGTTTGGCCGGTAGGGATATCCTTGTCTCATCGCGCTCCAGCGACTCCTGTGGCGGGCCGGGCGCAGTGCGCGCCAACCAAGGGGGCCAGGTACACGGTGTTTCCTCCGACACTTTGGTGCGGCTGGCTTCCGGGTTGGAGGCGTGCTGTGTTAAGAAGCAGTACGGCTGGTTGGGTTGTGCTTCGGAGGACGCATGGCTTTCGACCTTCGTCTCTCCCGAGCCCGTACGGGAGTTGTAGCGATGAGACAAGGTAGTAATTACTAGCGATTGGATACCACGAAAATTGGGGAGAAAATGGGATAAAAAAATAAAAAAAATGTGTTGAACACCATGTCAATTACTATTGAAGAGCAACAATTGGTTAATTATTTTAATTTACTTAAAAAGTATATTTCTGTTCAGGACTGTGTTCTAAAGTGTATAAATTGCCTGGCTGGGCTGATGAGACAGTGGATTGTGCAGTCAGAAGGAACAGAGTAAATAGGCACTTTAACGTCAGCGGCTGGAATAGACACCGCCTGGAATGCGGTTTTAACAAATTATATTTGTTCATATAAGTTATATTTATACTAGATTAGGAGGGGGATTTATACTAGATGTCCTCTACCCAGACACAGAGACAACAGCTGATAGACAATAGAACTCACAGGGCTGATGCAATTGTAGGCTTTATACAAAAAAATAGCCAGTCTGCAGACTACTATCCATCTGACTGAGGATATTGGAGAGAGGAGACCCAGCCTACAGACTACTATCCATCTGACTGGGGATATTGGAGACCCAGCCTACAGACTACTATCCATCTGACTGGGGATATTAGAGAGAGGAGACCCAGTCTGCAGACTACTATCCATCTGACTGGGGATATTGGAGAGAGGAGACCCAGCCTACAGACTACTATCCATCTGACTGGGGATATTAGAGAGAGGAGACCCAGCCTACAGGCTACTATCCATCTGACTGGGGATATTAGAGAGAGGAGACCCAGCCTACTATCCATCTGACTGGGGATATTGGAGACCCCGTCTGCAGACTACCATCCATCTGACTGGGGATATTGGAGAGAGGAGACCCAGCCTACAGACTACTATCCATCTGACTGGGGATATTAGAGAGAGGAGACCCAGCCTACTATCCATCTGACTGGGGATATTGGAGAGAGGAGACCCAGTCTACAGACTACTATCCATCTGACTGGGGATATTAGAGAGAGGAGACCCAGCCTACAGACTACTATCCATCTGACTGGGGATATTGGAGAGAGGAGACCCAGCCTACAGACTACTATCCATCTGACTGGGGATATTAGAGACCCAGTCTGCAGACTACCATCCATCTGACTGGGGATATTAGAGAGAGGAGACCCAGCCTACAGACTACTATCCATCTGACTGGGGATATTAGAGACCCAGCCTACAGACTACTATCCATCTGACTGGGGATATTGGAGACCCAGCCTACAGACTACTATCCATCTGACTGGGGATATTGGAGAGAGGAGACCCAGCCTACAGACTACTATCCATCTGACTGGGGATATTAGAGAGAGGAGACCCAGCCTACAGACTACTATCCATCTGACTGGGGATATTGGAGAGAGGAGACCCAGTCTGCAGACTACTATCCATCTGACTGGGGATATTGGAGAGAGGAGACCCAGCCTACAGACTACTATCCATCTGACTGGGGATATTAGAGACCCAGTCTGCAGACTACTATCCATTGACTGGGGATATTAGAGACCCAGTCTGCAGACTACCATCCATCTGACTGGGGATATTAGAGACCCAGTCTGCAGACTACCATCCATCTGACTGGGGATATTGGAGAGAGGAGACCCAGCCTACAGACTACTATCCATCTGACTGGGGATATTGGAGAGAGGAGACCCAGCCTACAGACTACTATCCACTTGACTGGGGATATTGGAGAGAGGAGACCCAGTCTGCAGACTACTATCCATCTGACTGGGGATATTGGAGAGAGGAGACCCAGCCTACAGACTACTATCCATCTGACTGGGGATATTAGAGAGAGGAGACCCAGCCTACAGGCTACTATCCATCTGACTGGGGATATTAGAGAGAGGAGACCCAGCCTACAGACTACTATCCATCTGACTGGGGATATTAGAGAGAGGAGACCCAGTCTGCAGACTACTATCCACCTGACTGGGGATATTAGAGAGAGGAGACCCAGTCTGCAGACTACTATCCACCTGACTGGGGATATTAGAGAGAGGAGACCCAGTCTGCAGACTACTATCCATCTGACTGAGGATATTGGAGAGAGGAGACCCAGCCTACAGACTACTATCCATCTGACTGGGGATATTGGAGACCCAGCCTACAGACTACTATCCATCTGACTGGGGATATTAGAGAGAGGAGACCCAGTCTGCAGACTACTATCCATCTGACTGGGGATATTGGAGAGAGGAGACCCAGCCTACAGACTACTATCCATCTGACTGGGGATATTAGAGAGAGGAGACCCAGCCTACAGACTACTATCCATCTGACTGGGGATATTAGAGAGAGGAGACCCAGCCTACAGGCTACTATCCATCTGACTGGGGATATTAGAGAGAGGAGACCCAGCCTACTATCCATCTGACTGGGGATATTGGAGACCCCGTCTGCAGACTACCATCCATCTGACTGGGGATATTGGAGAGAGGAGACCCAGCCTACAGACTACTATCCATCTGACTGGGGATATTAGAGAGAGGAGACCCAGCCTACTATCCATCTGACTGGGGATATTGGAGAGAGGAGACCCAGTCTACAGACTACTATCCATCTGACTGGGGATATTAGAGAGAGGAGACCCAGCCTACAGACTACTATCCATCTGACTGGGGATATTGGAGAGAGGAGACCCAGCCTACAGACTACTATCCATCTGACTGGGGATATTAGAGACCCAGTCTGCAGACTACCATCCATCTGACTGGGGATATTAGAGAGAGGAGACCCAGCCTACAGACTACTATCCATCTGACTGGGGATATTAGAGACCCAGCCTACAGACTACTATCCATCTGACTGGGGATATTAGAGAGAGGAGACCCAGTCTGCAGACTACTATCCATCTGACTGAGGATATTGGAGAGAGGAGACCCAGCCTACAGACTACTATCCATCTGACTGGGGATATTGGAGAGAGGAGACCCAGCCTACAGACTACTATCCATCTGACTGGGGATATTAGAGAGAGGAGACCCAGCCTGCAGACTACCATCCATCTGACTGGGGATATTAGAGAGAGGAGACCCAGCCTGCAGACTACCATCCATCTGACTGGGGATATTAGAGAGAGGAGACCCAGCCTGCAGACTACCATCCATCTGACTGGGGATATTAGAGAGAGGAGACCCAGCCTACAGACTACTATCCATCTGACTGGGGATATTAGAGAGAGGAGACCCAGTCTGCAGACTACTATCCATCTGACTGGGGATATTGGAGAGAGGAGACCCAGCCTACAGACTACTATCCATCTGACTGGGGATATTAGAGAGAGGAGACCCAGCCTACAGACTACTATCCATCTGACTGGGGATATTGGAGAGAGGAGACCCAGTCTGCAGACTACTATCCATCTGACTGGGGATATTGGAGAGAGGAGACCCAGCCTACAGACTACTATCCATCTGACTGGGGATATTAGAGAGAGGAGACCCAGCCTACAGACTACTATCCATCTGACTGGGGATATTGGAGAGAGGAGACCCAGTCTGCAGACTACTATCCATCTGACTGGGGATATTGGAGAGAGGAGACCCAGCCTACAGACTACTATCCATCTGACTGGGGATATTAGAGACCCAGTCTGCAGACTACTATCCATTGACTGGGGATATTAGAGACCCAGTCTGCAGACTACCATCCATCTGACTGGGGATATTAGAGACCCAGTCTGCAGACTACCATCCATCTGACTGGGGATATTGGAGAGAGGAGACCCAGCCTACAGACTACTATCCATCTGACTGGGGATATTGGAGGAGGAGACCCAGTCTGCAGACTACTATCCATCTGACTGGGGATATTGGAGAGAGGAGACCCAGCCTACAGACTACTATCCATCTGACTGGGGATATTAGAGACCCAGTCTGCAGACTACTATCCATTGACTGGGGATATTAGAGACCCAGTCTGCAGACTACCATCCATCTGACTGGGGATATTAGAGACCCAGTCTGCAGACTACCATCCATCTGACTGGGGATATTGGAGAGAGGAGACCCAGCCTACAGACTACTATCCATCTGACTGGGGATATTGGAGAGAGGAGACCCAGTCTGCAGACTACCATCCATCTGACTGGGGATATTGGAGAGAGGAGACCCAGCCTACAGACTACTATCCACTTGACTGGGGATATTAGAGAGAGGAGACCCAGCCTACAGGCTACTATCCATCTGACTGGGGATATTAGAGAGAGGAGACCCAGCCTACAGGCTACTATCCATCTGACTGAGGATATTGGAGAGAGGAGACCCAGCCTACAGACTACTATCCATCTGACTGGGGATATTAGAGAGAGGAGACCCAGCCTACAGACTACTATCCATCTGACTGGGGATATTAGAGAGAGGAGACCCAGCCTACAGACTACTATCCATCTGACTGGGGATATTAGAGAGAGGAGACCCAGTCTGCAGACTACTATCCATCTGACTGGGGATATTGGAGAGAGGAGACCCAGTCTGCAGACTACTATCCATCTGACTGGGGATATTGGAGAGAGGAGACCCAGCCTACAGACTACTATCCATCTGACTGGGGATATTAGAGAGAGGAGACCCAGCCTACAGGCTACTATCCATCTGACTGAGGATATTGGAGAGAGGAGACCCAGCCTACAGACTACTATCCATCTGACTGGGGATATTAGAGAGAGGAGACCCAGCCTACAGACTACTATCCATCTGACTGGGGATATTAGAGAGAGGAGACCCAGCCTACAGACTACTATCCATCTGACTGGGGATATTAGAGAGAGGAGACCCAGTCTGCAGACTACTATCCATCTGACTGGGGATATTAGAGACCCAGTCTGCAGACTACTATCCATCTGACTGGGGATATTGGAGAGAGGAGACCCAGCCTACAGACTACTATCCATCTGACTGGGGATATTGGAGACCCTGTCTGCAGACTACCATCCATCTGACTGGGGATATTAGAGAGAGGAGACCCAGCCTACAGACTACTATCCATCTGACTGGGGATAGTAGAGAGAGGAGACCCAGCCTACAGACTACTATCCATCTGACTGGGGATATTGGAGACCCAGTCTGCAGACTACCATCCATCTGACTGGGGATATTAGAGAGAGGAGACCCAGCCTACAGACTACTATCCATCTGACTGGGGATATTGGAGAGAGGAGACCCAGTCTGCAGACTACTATCCATCTGACTGGGGATATTGGAGAGAGGAGACCCAGCCTACAGACTACTATCCATCTGACTGGGGATATTAAAGAGAGGAGACCCAGTCTGCAGATGCCTCCTCAGTTGTGCAGGACTGCAGTGGACTACTGGCTGACCAGACCTACTCAGAGTGTACCTGTTAAACCGCGTGGTGAAGATTCACACAGCTTCTGCTGTGGTCCTAGTGGAAGTGTTGATGTTTTCCTGTAGAGGCAGTACAACTGGGCAAAGGTTAGTCTAAAAACAAAAGTAAACTTGACCATATGAAAATGATAACCAGGACAGGCTACCAGGTAATAAGGCTTACATCACAGTGGCCAAAACCCTAATGTTTTTGAGTTGACTAACCTATCTCTCGCTGTGTCTCCAGTGAGGCGATGCAGGCCCTACAGTCGGAGGTGTCCCAACTGAGGAGAGACCTGGAAGAGGGTCTGGTCCAGCTGCCTCACCTCTCCCAGAGGATGGACTACCTTACCTCCAGATACAAACAGGATAGAAGGCTTAAAACCAAGCTGCTGATGTCTTCTAGTGCCAATGTGTAATTTAGTATTAGTTTGGTTAGCATGTAATTGAGATATTGCTTATATTAGCATGTAATGTTAGTCAATGTAAATGTAATCTCGGTTAAGCCAGAACTAAAGTCTTACGTTATTGGTCAGATGCTCAATTAAGTTCTTGGTCCATTCATGTTAAGATAAGAGATAAAGATATGTTAGAATGAGGAGTGGAACCAAAGTGAGGAGCTTGACCCTATCTCTTTGTAAGTTATGGGCAAGTGTATGGGCCAAATGTTCCCTCCCCTTCTGAAAGTCGAAAGATGCTAACACCTGCGAAATCGTGACTTGTCCAAATAACCAGTGACCGGAAATTATTACTGCTCGTTATCAATCAATATCTACAGAATAAAAACGTATGTTTTTTCCTAATTTATTTTATTAATTTATGTTTACGTAGTCTGCCCACCAGAGATTATTGTAAATGTAATGTGTTTAATTGTCAATGTCATTGTGTACGAAGTTACAATTCCCTGGCCTGTGTATGGTCCTTTTTCCCAGGTATAGACAGTGTGGAGTCGGACCGCTCTGAGAACATGCTGCCATTCCACAGTACACCACTAGGTGGCAGGAGAGGGAGCAGCAAGCCCTAATCGTGCTCGGACAGACCAGGGAAAACCCAGAGCAAAAAACACTCCAATACAGTGGTGGTCCTGGTATTGACTTTCTCCTAATGGGTGTAAAATACAGTGATAAGTTGGAAAAACAAGAGTGATTCTTACATTTTATGTTTAACAAAATATGAAATCAGTTGTTGAGTCAGATTTTGGTCATTCAGTTTGCAGAATTTGCCTTAAAGTTCTCTTCGGTGGTCCTGAAGGTAGTTGTGTGTTTCTTCATCCATTTTACAATCCGAGAACTGTTCTCTGGAGATTTCTAATCTCCCCCACTCCAGTATTCCAGCACTCATGCAAGAACCCAAGCTACAGATCTCCATGTAAGGACCAACAACCAGTCCACTCCTGCCCATAAGACACTGTCATGACTGGGCCTCATGACTACTTTATTCATTTCATTATCAATTCACAATTTAAAGATGCACTATGCAGAAATCAAAGACCAAGGAGAAGAACAGCTGAGATGCTTCCCACCCAGTGTTGTCCACTCCTACACTATATTCTCACTCACAGTGTGAGCGCACCAGGTGCTGTCTGTCTCCCACCACAGAAGGAGCTCTACCCAGTCAGACTCACCTCTACTGCCCAGCAATGTGTTTTTCCAGCGGACACTTCCCCCAGCTCTCAGCCCCCCTCCACCCTCCCCCAGGACCGAGGCAGAGCAAGCAGGCACAGGGCCAACAAGGTGAGGCTGCCACATGGAGATAAGAGAACATTCTTTCAACATCAATGGGTACTAGTCATGTTTTACCTGGTATTTACTGAGGAATTATGAGGTAAAATGGGTTTAATGCAGAAGCCACATTTCAGTTGAATACATTCAGTTGGACAACTGACTAGGTATCCCCCTTTCCCGTACTGTAATAATTATGTCAAAGTATTTTGCAAATGTAACGGCAGCCTTCCCTCTTCACTAAAAGAGGGGGTGAAACAGGGATCGGACCAACACGCAGCGTAGCCAGTGCTCAACATGTTTACAAAAACTACAGAGAACACTAAACAAATACAAAATGATACAGACCTATCTGGTGCAGAATACAAACACAGAGACAGGAAACAACCACCCACAATCCCCAACACAAAACAAGCCACCTATATATGATTCTCAATCAGGGACAACGATTGACAGCTGTCTCTGATTGAGAACCATATTAGGCTGAACACAGAAACAGACGAACTAGACACACAACATAGAATTCCCACCCAGCTCACGTCCTGACCAACACTAAACAAGCAAAACACATAAGAACTTTGGTCAGGACGTTACAGCAAAGAATAGTAATCCTAAAGGAATCAAATAACTATTTGTTGGTTCATGTCATGTAACGTCATAATTACATCATCCGTTTACAATTAGAAAAACTTCTGAATGTATTTTAGTGAGGAAAACATGCTTTCCAGATGTGGAAGTTTTTAGAAAACTGTTGTATTAGAGAAATTTGACTGAATCTGATCATTTTATTTTGAATTAAACTATTTACAATCAGTTATTTTGTAAATGTCATATGTTTTAAAAGATAACATCTTGGTGTC
Organism: Salvelinus fontinalis; assembly: GCF_029448725.1. Taxonomy (NCBI): domain Eukaryota; kingdom Metazoa; phylum Chordata; class Actinopteri; order Salmoniformes; family Salmonidae; genus Salvelinus; species Salvelinus fontinalis. The sequence goes on along the minus strand of NC_074681.1, from coordinate 11,477,134 downwards.
GCAAAATTGCAGCCATATTCCAGAGGCTCGTGTGTGTTAAGATGAGCACAAGAGGGACGCTTCACACAGGAGTCTATTCTACTGTAACTTTAAAAGCATTTGCTTGGTAACAACATTGGTAACAACATCTACCTCAGTACTACTATTATTACTACCAGTATCATTCAGCCACCTCAACTTATTCCCTCTATGGCCACAGGACATCCTTATCACACTATTCTAGTACTACCCAGCCAACTGTCCATCCACCATTCCCCTACACAAAGGGACAGAGATTATGTTGATAAAAACTAGGCCAGATTTTGAATATTACATTACAGGAAAAGCCCCTTCACTTCTGAGAATGTGTATCGACTTTGGTCCCCCTTAACTATAATTTGTTCACATGACACCCTCCCGCCCATTGTTTTCACCCTGTGGATATCGCAGACAAAACCGACACTTATTGAGTTTTTCTATCAGACAGCTTTGTGTTCCCCTTGCTCTGTCCCAGCCCGGTGCCAAGTTGTGTGTTTTGTTGTAGAATATTCTGTTTCCCTGTTGTTCTCTTATGGGTGTCTGAGGAGAAGTGTCCGGGCAACATGCCTAACCGCCCCGTCCAATTTTCTTTTAGATATAGGTTTCCCTAGACCTACAGACATCAACACACAACCCATCTCTTAGATATGATCTTAAACAACACAAAACAGTTCATTTTCCTGGAGGCTTGGGATTCTTTCATGCACTGTGGTCGTGGATTCCTGTAAAATACCTAAATTACCACAATATCACATTTCCTCTCTAAAGACACTGAAACCATTTTATTATATCTCTCATTAGTAGGTCAAACCAGAGGTGGCCAGATCAGCTCCAGGTCAATCCCTAATCCATAAAACGTCACTTTCACAGCTATCACACTGATACTGTCCATGTGTCCTCCCAGAGGTGTGAAACTGCCCTGTGACCTTGAGTTGTCTGTCAACACCTTGATTATGCCAGTTGGATGTCTTCCAGCTGAGCTACCTATCTACCATTCTGCTCCCTCCCTGGGCTGTGTACTGAAGCCTGATCTGGTGTGTTCTCTGGGGGGTAACCATGGTCCACCATGACATCCATATAAAAGGAGAAGAAGCTAGTGCAAGTCAAAGTCTAAGTGCTGTGCCCACACAGTGTTATACCTGATCCCTACACAATCAAACACAAACACAAATTTAAGGACATATTGTGGCGCCACACTCAAACCTGAACTAAGAGGCCAGACCACCAACTTTTTCAGTCGCCTGCCATGGGTCAGTGCTAGGTGTTTGTGTATGTCTTGTAATAGCAGTAGTACTAACACAGAATAACACACTTTACACATTTTCTTTTTGAAACTACACGGGAACTGACAATCACACCTGACAATAATCCTCCAAATTGCCTGTGAATGAACTCCCATGGTTGAGTGCTCCAACTCCTGTCTACCTCGAATAAGTGCTTTAGGACATTTTTCTAGATAAGCCCTTTTGTTGAACTCTCATTGGGAAAAGGGTGATATATATATATCACTTATAGTAGCCGTGACAACAATACAATGGGGCTGGAGATAGCCTAGTAGCCTAAGGGCGTTGGGCCAGTAACCGCAAGTTGTTGGTTCGAATCCCCAAGCCGACCCTTGAGCAAGGCACTTAACTCTAATTGCTCATTTTGAATCTTCTATTTTTAGAATTTTTTATTGTTGGACATAAAAGAGTGTAAAAACACCTGTTCCAAAGTGTTTCAACGCATAATAGAGAGATATATGTGATATAAATGTAAGCAAGGTTTAAAATTGTTACATTTTAGTCTAATATTATAACTGCTTGGGCATCTTCTTGTCAATTTTCAGTCTACAAAATTATTTTTAATTATGTTCCGGACACCTGAACATCCGCTGAACATCCGCTGATTTTTTTTTCAAAATAATCAGCTCGTGGCTGAAACTAGTTGATGATCCCTGGCATATGGTATCGCTCATATTGTTTATTTAGATGTATCGTGATCCTGTCTCTGTCTGATATCCTCTCATTCTGAGGCATACATTTAATGATCGTTATCTTACCCTGGTGTTCATCTATACTCTATTTATCTATTTATGTAATAACCTATTTGAAAGATTATATATAACATACATTTGTTTTCTTCTTTTGTTGGACATTTTGACTGAGGTGGTCAGCGACATAGAATTACATGTAGAATCTCTGTAGTCTGCAATTTATCCAATCACACAGGTTCACAGGTTGGTTCCTGGAACTTCACAGTCCAGGTCAACTTCCCGGTTGGTTACTGGAAAACACTGGTTCCTGACAATAGAAAAAGCTCTCGCTTTGAATAGTGGACAATAGTATTAGTTTGGCTGAAACAATAATGTTTTGGGAAGGACATTTTCTGGCCTGTATCCCCTATTTATAAAACTATCAATATGACCTCAAGTGTCCGTCACCAAGCCTAGGGATTCATCTGATATTTATAAGTAGAGGTACAACTAGAAAAAGAAAAAATGTAAATGAAGCATCACATATCAGTTGTGTGCCATGGATAGGGGACAGGTCTCCCCTAAAGGGACCATTCTAATCTTGATGGGATCACCTACAAGACTGTAATAAATCATAACAATAGAAATACGAAACTCAGATCAAGTTTCAGATCTATCTCTGTAAAGTTTCATTTGCTCAGATTTCTCTCTTTGTCCTTGGTTGACAAAACAGCCTTATCCATGCTTGATCCTTTTTTCTCTCTCGATTTACTCGTACACACCCACACCTGTTCAAGTTAAGAATTAGTAGTGACTAGTCAATGGTTCATATTTGCATCTTCTGTTAGCTAAGGGGTTCTTGGAGAAACCTTTAATGGTTCGATGTAGCAACGGGTTTCTGGAGTGGAGGTGTGGCTTAGTATTTTAGTTAGGTGTTTGGCCACCTGTTAGAGTAAATGTCATTCCTGTTCATCTGTTCTGTTGTGTCATCACATGTTAAGGTTGAACAATGACAGTTTGGTAGCTTTAATGAGGCTAACAGAGGTGTATGAGTTCCTCAAGAGCCTATGCAAATCCCAAAGTTGGAATAGTTACCACTTTATTACTATAAATAATCAGCAATGTTAATATTATTAATATTATATTCAAAAATATAATATGTAAAGATATTCAAGGACGGTTGGCCAAAAATATCTGAAAGCCACACTTCCAATAAGCCATGCCTCCAATCTGATTGTCTGTCACCTCTACAATAAATAATAAGGAATGTTCAAAATTGAACCCCTCCCATGACAAAAAAGTTCAGGTTTGAACCTTTACATAGGGGTTCCTCAAATAGACCCTTTTCAGAAGTGTTCCTCCAGGAACCTTTTAAACTAGAATGTTTCCACTGGTGTGGCAACCCAAAAGTTTCTTCCAGACACCTTTACATCTAGAGTGTAGGATCTGTAGGATCTAACTTAGAGAGCCACGCATGACAGAGATATAGTCACTGGGGAACAAGGAGTGTTCAGTTCAAGCTCTAGTGTCTTTGTCAGTACCAAACAATTAACCTTCGCTGTATGACATGGAACACCTAGTAGTATACACGTTTCTTCACATCTTAACTGATGACCTTGCTGCATATGAGGTTAATAACTTCCTTCATGACCAGACCAGTCTTTGTCATCAGTCTTTGGTCCTTTGTATTTGATTTGAATAAATAGGATAGTTTTGGACACACAGTACTGCTGTGGACTGTGGTGAGTAACAAAGTGAGCCTACTGGGTCAGATAATGGGTGATACTGAGTCCTGTGAGCAGTAACAAGATGGCGCCAGAGGGGATGGCTGCCGTTTCATGGGCTCTTATTAACCAACAGTGCTATTTTGTTTGTTTGTTCACGTTTTTTTTAACCATATTTTGTACATTCTGTTGCTGCTACCGTCTCTTTTGACCAAAAATAGCTTCTGGAATCAGAGCAGCGATTACTGACCTTGAACTGGAAGAAGAATTTCTCATTAACGAGTCGGATGAGAGGGATTTACTCCAGACACCGAACAGGCCCACATCCCCGTCATTCGCAGGAGAAAAAGACGCAAGAGGTATCGCGGAAAGAGATCGGGGTGCCTTGTGAGGATACGCCGACGAGTGGCTAATCTTCCCTTGCCATCCGTACTACTAGCCAACGTACAATCGCTGGATAATAAATTAGACGAACTCCTACCAATGGGACATTAAATACGGTAATATCTTATGTTTCACCGAGTCGTGGCTGAACGACGACATGAATAACATACAGCTGGCAGGTTATACACTCTATCGGCAGGATAGAACAGCAGCCTCTGGTAAGACAAGCGGTGACGGTCTATGTATATTTGTAAACAACAGCTGGTGCACGATATCTAAGGAAGTCTCGAGGTTTTGCTTGCCTGAGGTAGAGTATCTCATGATAAGCTGTAGACCACACTATCTACCTAGAGAGTTTATCTGTATTTTTCTTAGTTTTTACATACTGATGCTGGCACTAAGACCACACTCAATGAGCTATATACCGGCATAAGCAAACTGGAAAACATTCATCCAGATGTGGCGCACCTAGTGGCCTGGGACTTTAATGCAGGGAGACTTAAATCAGTTTTAGCTAATTTCTATCAGCATGTTAAATTTACAACCAGAGGGAAAAAAACTCTAGACCCCCTTTACTCCACACACAGAGACATGTGCAAAGCTCTCCCTCGCCCACCATTTGGAAAATCTGACCATAATTCTATCCTCCTGTTTCCTGCTTACAAGCAAAAATTCAAGCAGAAAGCACCAGAGACTCGGTCAATAAAAAAGTGGTCAGATGAAGCAGATGCTAAGCTACAGGACTGTTTTGCTAGCACAGACTGGAATATGTTCCGGGATTCATCCAATGGCATTGAGGAGTATACCACCTCAGTCATCGGCTTCATCAATAAGTGCATCGATGACGTCGCCCCCACAGTGACTGTACTTACATACCCCAACCAGAAGCCATGGATTACAAGCAACCTCCTGCCGCTTTCAAGGAGCGGGACTCTAACCCGGAAGCTTATAAGAAATCCTGCTATGCTCTCCGATGAACCATCAAACAGGCAAAGCATCAATACAGGACAAAGATCTAATCGTACTACACTGGCTCCGATGCTCGTTGGATGTGGCAGGGCCTGCAAACTATTACAGACTACAAAGGGAAGCACAGCCGAGAGCTCCCCAATGACACGAGCCTTCCTTCAGAGGAAGGCCCAAAAAATTGTCAAAGACTCCGCCCGGGCAACGAAGGACGGGCTTCGTAAGAAGCATTTCAAGGTCCATTTCAAGGTCTCCAGATCTCAACCCCATAGAAAATCTTTGGAGGGAGTTGAAAGTCTGTGTTGCCCAGCAACAGCCCCAAAACATCACTGCTCTAGAGGAGATCTGCATGGAGGAATGGGCCAAAATACCAGCAACAGTGTGTGAAAACCTTGTGAAGACTTACAGAAAACGTTTGACCTCTGTCAATGCCCACAAAGGGTATATAACAAAGTATTGAGATAAACTTTTGTTATTGACCAAATACTTATTTTCCACCATAATTTGCAAATAAATTCATTAAAAATTCTACAATGTGATTTTCTGGAATTTTTCTTCTCATTTTGTCTGTCATAGTTGAAGTGTACCTATGATGAAAATTACAGGCCTCTCTCATCTTTTTAAGTGGGAGAACTTGCACAATTGGTGGCTGACTAAATACTTTTTTGCCCCACTGTATGTGTTATATTTCTTTGTTTTTGGCTGAGTGTGGTTCCCAATCAGAGGCAGCTGTCTATTGTTGTCTCTGATTGGGAATCATACTTAGGCAGCCTTTTCCCACCTGTGTTTTGTGGGTAGTTGTTTTCTGTTTAGTGTGTCTTCACCTTACAGAACTGTTTCATTTCTCACTTTGTTATTTTGCTTGAGTGTTTTTGGTGAATAAATGATCATAAACACGTACCACGCTCCGCTTTGGTCCACTTCTTCAGACGAGCGTTACACAGGTGTTGTAGCTCCAGCACAACAGGACGTTATCCACTGTAATGCAGAGCCATGCAAGCATAATTTTGCCATTATACAACTGGATATTTAACTCACCAACATACAGCATGCAGTATACAGATAGCACACATGAACACACCTGGCCTATGACTGTAACACTATAGCTAAGCCATTATACATACTGTAGCGACTAGCACAGACAGCAGTGTGTTATGTGGTAGGCTATTAGTGGGTTGTGTTGTACTTACCAGTGTTCGCGGGGTCCGACATGCCAATCAACCTGCTATCTGCCAATCACGGGAATGCCTGGAATGTTCTGAAGCCGGGCATCCTGGTGGTTGGCGGAGTGGCGTGGAGGGGGGTTGGGCAGGGGGATGGAGCATTGGAAGTTAAGACCAGGTTTAGCCTTTGTTCTTTCTCTTACGTCTGGCCTTCACAAGAGAAGGTCACGGTTGGCTTGTATGGTATCTTTCATTTATTTGGTGTGGGCTACAGCCAAACAGTGTAAAGTTGGGTTAATAAACCGTCAATTTGTAAACTCAACCCTCTGTCTGGACAATTCTTCCTTTATGGTCTAGTCAGGTCATTACAATACATTTACTCAACTGCTGTTGTTGACAAATGACAGTAGCTATTTAATGGGGCACAGTGTAATAGTGCACCTGTGTACATCCAGTACTACAATTGAGTAGGCTATCTTTCCTCCTCCTTCTCTGATAGGCCTGCTGGTACCCTGGCAGTGGGAGGGCTCAATCTTTGGTATTTGCTGAAAACAATAAAAGAATTGTCATTTCATTCCCCCTAAAAAAAACGAAAAACGTCAAAGTTGACACTACCCTGCAGTCATAATCAGAAATAGCATCGGCCTACTATACATCTTTAGCCTCAAGGCAGAGGCTCTCCAGGAAGAATGGGAGCAACAGATTTTAAAGTGATACAGCTTTTGCTTTTAATCAGTTTATCTGAGGTAAGAACAGATCTTTACTAATTAGACCTAAAAATAATGTGTTGCTTAAACAATCTTAGTGTTGATTATTGCAGTTGTATATGCTATTGTTATTCTGCTGTGTCATTGTAACCATCTGAAAACATGCACGTTGTATGATTCTAGAAATGCATAGAGACAGAGGGAGACGTTTGGGAAATAAATACATAGGATTTTTAGAGTAGCACTGCTTTCAACAAGTGTATGCCCAACCTTGGCTCAATAGACAAATTCATTCATGGAGGAGAAAAAAACCCTGAGCTCACTGACCAGTCCTGAAATCTGTGTTGAGTGAAGAAAAAATGTGCTGCCTCTCGGCCTGTCATGCAGGGTGAATATTATACAGGACAGGGGTATAAATGTTCCTTTTAGGGATAACATATGAAACACCACCGCTACCGTTGAAATGCTTTCCGTTAGCGTTAATGTTTATGTTTGGTTTTCAGATATGTGGAGCGCAAAAAGGTATTCAAACAACCCTTTGTTAACTTTTTAAAACAAACTTTCCCACATAATTGCTTGAGAGACGCACACATTAACATTCTCTTTTATTTCACTGTTATTACACCATTATAAAGTACATGCAAATAATAAGCCTAAAATGTATTTAATGATTTCTGTTCTTTCACAACGTTGCAGACATAACATTATCCGTGTTCCAAGTCTCCACAAAAAGTATGACGGTGCGATGGAGTCGTTACTCTGGCGCCAGTTCCTACAAAATCACCGCCACACCAAAGAATTCTCCTCAACCGTCCGCATTCGCTCAGTTTAGCGGGAACTCCGTCATGGGCTCTGTTAACTCTCTCTCCGCCAACACGATGTACACCATGCGGGTCGAGGCCATTGACAAAGCGGGCAACATCCTGAGCAGTGCAGAGTTGGACGGAAGCTCATGTATGTATGCATGCATAATGGCCATGTGTGTGCGTAATGGACATATTGTGAATTATGTATAATGCATTGTAGGCCTGCTATTCTGTCAATGCTTTGAATAAGGTATTTGAATAAGAAGATGATGATGATAATTATGATGATAATGATAATTATGATGATGATGATGATAATTATGATGATAATGATAATTATGATGATGCTAATTATGATTATGATTATGATGATAATTATGATGCTGATGATGATTATGCTGATTATAATGATAATTATGATGTTCATGATGATGATGATGATAATGATAATTATGATGTTCTTGATGATGATGATGATGATGATGATAATGATAATTATGATGTTCATGATGATGCTGATAATTATGATGATGATAATGATGATGATGATGATGATTATGATTATGATGATAATTATGATGCTGATGATGATTATGCTGATTATAATGATAATTATGATGTTCATGATGATGATGATGATAATGATAATTATGATGTTCTTGATGATGATGATGATGATGATGATAATGATAATTATGATGTTCATGATGATGCTGATAATTATGATGATGATAATGATGATGATGATGATGATGATTATGATTATGATGATAATTATGATGATTATGATGATGATGTCTATATCCCTGTGTGTGATGATGCTCTGTTCTGCTCTGCTCTGACCACCAGCCCCCGAGGTACCTACCATTAAGCAGGCCTACTCCAAGCGGAGCGACAGCATCACTGTGGAGTTCAGTGAGGTGATGGGGGCGAGAGGCTACATCCTGCGAGCTGAGTCTGAGGTGGGAGACTTCTTCTCAGAGACCGCGGTGACCAGCTCCCCTGGCACCGTACTGCAGCTGCAGCCATACACAGACTACACCCTCAGTGTCATGTCTGTCAACAGCGCGGGACGCAGCCAGCCCTCAGCACCTGTCCAGATCAGAACGGGTAGATGGTTTAGATACATACACCTGTCCAGGTTTATACACCTGTTCACATACACCTGTTTAGATACATACACCTGTCCAGGTTTATACACCTGTTCACATACACCTGTTTAGATACATACACCTGTCCAGGTTTATACACCTGTTCACATACACCTGTTTAGATACATACACCTGTCCAGGTTTATACACCTGTTCACATACACCTGTTTAGATACATACACCTGTCCAGGTTTATACACCTGTTCACATACACCTGTTTAGATACATACACCTGTCCGGGTTTATACACCTGTTCACATACACCTGTTTAGATACATACACCTGTCCAGGTTTATACACCTGTTCACATACACCTGTTTAGATACATACACCTGTCCAGGTTTATACGCCTGTTCACATACACCTGTTTAGATACATACACCTGTCCAGGTTTATACACCTGTTCACATACACCTGTTTAGATGTTTAGATATATACACCTGTCCAGGTTTATACGCCTGTTCACATACACCTGTTTAGATACATACACCTGTCTAGGTTTATACACCTGTTCACATACACCTGTTTAGATACATACACCTGTCCAGGTTTATACACCTGTTCACATACACCTGTTTAGATACATACACCTGTCCAGGTTTATACACCTGTTCACATACACCTGTTTAGATACATACACCTGTCCAGGTTTATACGCCTGTTCACATACACCTGTTTAGATACATACACCTGTCCAGGTTTATACACCTGTTCACATACACCTGTTTAGATACATACACCAGTCTAGGTTTATAAAAAAAGCCTTAAGTTTGTTACAATAATTAGAAAGTAAAATGACAATTAGTGTCTATCTGATCCAAGCCACAAGAAGAATCGATCACAGGCAATAAGTCTATCCATCAACTTTCACTCACTCTTCAAATGAAATTAAAAGTTGTTTACTTAATATCGTAATGACTGTATCATGACTGAAACGCTACCTCTCCATAGTGTCTGAGAGACAAAGGGCTGCTATCTCCATAATGGAGTGCAGTTTCACAGCTCTATTGTCATAGTGGGTGCCTTGTGCGGAAACTGTATCTCCCCATTTAAGCCTTAAAACATATCAGAACATGAAAAGGGAAACCATGAGAACTAGGTTCTCCTCTCCCCAAGGAGAACTGGACGTATCATAAGGACAGGAAAATGGATTCTATTTCACTAGCAAACAAAAAAGATGACTCTCTTTTCGGCCAGGTTTGGACTATTTCAATGTATTCTCTCTTCTTTTTTCTTTGCCTGGAACAGGTTTGTTTCCTTCCTGGATAGTATCCTCTCTCTCTTTCTCGCTCTCTCTCTCTCTCTCTCTCTCTCTCTCTCTCTCTCTCTCGCTCTCTCTCTCTCTCTCTCTCTCTCTCTCTCTCTCTCTCTCTCTCTCTCTCTCTCTCTCTCTCTCTCTCTCTCTCTCTCTCTCTCTCTTTCTCTTTCTCTTTCTCTCTGCCTCTTTTCAACACATCTATTAGTTTATTAATCTACCTTTTTTCTCCCTTCCCCCTCTACCTTTTTTCTCCCTTCCCCCTCTTCAGTGGTGGTGGCCCCACAGCTAAACTCCACCTCTCCCAGAAATGACACCATCCTGGTGACCTGGTCCCCGGTCAACAACACGGTCCTCTACACCCTCTGCATCATCAAGGATGGCTCCAACTCTCGCCTCAAACTCAACACCAGCGACCCATTCATGACCTTTGATGGCCTGGAGCCCGGTACCACCTACTGCATCAAGGGCACAGCCTGGGACCTGGACGGTCGCCCCGGAGACGACCTCACTGTGTGTCAGATCACCCGTAAGCATGGCAACTGGATGTTTGGTTAATAATATTAGCTTGTATTAAAACCTCTTAGGAGAGAAAGAGATCTGGCAAGGTGCCAGAAAGGGAAAAGTTATTTATGCTTTGTATCTAGAGACACAATAGTGAACAATAGACACAATGTAACACATAATCAGCATATAACATCAGTCTTTGAAATTGTCAAAGCCTTTGAGAGTCACTTGGTGGGAGGTGTCTGCTATGGTGCTGGTACAATTTTCCGTCATAGCCTGTCCACTAGATGTTGGCACAGTTCATTAGAACCCAGGTATGACTTTATATGCCATCTAGATATATAAGTGTGTCTATGTGAATATGTTAATCTCATGTTCATATCAGTAAAATATTTTTTTTGTGTCGTTCTTTGAATAACTGTATCTCTGTCCCCCCACTAGGTCCTCTCAGCCCTGAGGCCGTCCAGGTGTTTTTGACCCAGACCAGGTCTGGGGGTTTGGCAGTCTACTGGCAGATGGTGCATGGGGCAGACGTCTACTTGGCAAGGACCTCTACTGGTCAGAACTGCTCTGCCTCAGAGAGGTTCTGTATGATCAGCCCACTGAGCTGCGGGCAGAACCACAGTGTGACTGTTACTGCCGAGAACAGCGCTGGAACCAGCAACCCCTCTGACCCTGAGGAATTCATCACATGTATGTATACCCCCTGACCTTTGACCTCTTACCTCTGGCTCTGGCTCTGACCCCTAACCCAAAAATCAAATAAATAAATAAAATAAAAATGTATTGGTCGAGTATACAGATTTGCAGATGTTATTGGTGGTGCAGCGAAATGCTTGTGTTGCTAGCTCCAACCGTGCAGTAAAACATAGCAATACAAATAATACACACATAATCCAGAATTTAAAAAAAACCCATAGTTATATAGGATGAGCCATGACTACAGTAGAATACAGTATATGCATATAAAGTGAGTAAAACAGTATGTAAACATTATTAAAGTGACCAGTGTTCAATGACTATGTACATAGGGCATCAGTCTCTAAGGTGCAGGGTAGAGTACCGAGTGGTAACCGGCTAGTAACAGTGACTAAGGTTCAGGACAGGAGACAGGGTACAGGGCGGAGGCTGAATAGTGGTGACTGTTCAACAGTCTGATGGCCTGGAGATAGAAGCTGTTTCTCAGTCTCTCTGTCTCAGCTTTGATGCACCTGTACTGTCTTCGGCATGGCTCGGGTGGCTGAAGTCCTTCACGATCTTCCTGTGACACAAGGTTTTCTAGATGTCCGGGAGGGCAGTACTTGCAACACTACACTGTAGCCATACTAACATGAGTCTTTCCGGTGTTATTACAAAGGTAGGAGGTCAATGTAAGCTGACGTCCCCAATATTATTACTATGATATAAGGTAATGTAATGTTATCCTAATCTCTCTTGTCTCTCTCGGGCACACATGTGTAATAATAGTGTATTTACATGTACTTGCAATACTTCCAGTGTTATTACTATGGTATAAGGTAATGTAATCTCTTGACCCTCTCTGTCACACATATGTAATAATAGTGTATTTTATTACTATGGTATAAGGTCTATAATGTAGAGTCCTGCCTGGAGTTACATGCATATCACTCTTGTGTCTCTCTGTCAGTCCCATGCCCTGTGGAGAGAATCTGGGTAGATGAGCACCAGGCGGGCAGCTGCTGGGTGTCGTGGACTGAGATGCCCCTGGTGGAGTACTACATCGCTTTTGTCAAGAGAGACGATGGGTCTGAGGAGCGCTGTAACACCACTGACACCACCTGTCACTTCTACTGCATGTGTGGCTACACCTACCTCATCACCATGTTCACCTACAACCAGGCTGGCTCCAGTCCACCGGGAGACGTGTTTAATTATACCACCAGTAAGAGTTATTATATTGTCCACACACACACACACAGCTTTGTCAAGTCACTCATCTCTCTTCTCTTCCTCCCTAGTTCCCTGTTGCCCAGAGGACGTTACCATAGCACTGGTGTCCACGGAGACCCTGGAGATCATGTGGTCGTCGGTGCGGGGGGCGGAGCTATACGAGACGACGGCGGAGGAGATTGATGATGTCATCCACTGTAAGGACACGGCGCCTGTGTGTGCTTTGTCCAACCTACGCTGTAACACACAGTACAGTGTGGTGGTGACACCATGCAGCGAAATACGAGGCTGCAACCACACCTGCAAACCTCACACACATGAGACAGGTAAAACACACATCAATACAATAGGTAACAAACAGTGCAATGGTGTATTCACTTTAAATTACATAGAAAACATTTTATTTTAAGAATGAGATCAGCTCTTCCTCAACTTTACTGTCTTTGTTCTACATGGGATCTCACTTTACCATTACAAGACCAGTAGAGGCTGCTGAGGGGAGGACGGCTCATAATAATGGCTGGAACGGAGCAAATGGAATGGATCCTAGGTTCCTGCCTTTCTAGGGAGTTTTTCCTAGCCACCGTGCTTCTACAGTCGTGTCCAAAAGTTTTGAGAATGACACAAATATTTATTTTAACTAAGTCTGCTGCCTCAGTTTGTATGATGGCAATTTGCATATACTCCAGAATGTTATGAAGAGTGATCAGATGAATTGCAATTAAATGCAAAGTCCCTCTTTGCCATGCAAATGAACTGAATCCCCCAAAAACATTTCCACTGCATTTCAGCCCTGCCACAAAAGGACCAGCTGACATCATGTCAGTGATTCTCTCGTTAACACAGGTGTGAGTGTTGACGAGGACAAGGCTGGAGATCACTCTGTCATGCTGATTGAGTTCGAATAACAGACTGGAAGCTTCAAAAGAAGGGTGTTGCTTGGAATCATTGTTCTTCCTCTGTCAATCATGGTTACCTGCAAGGAAACACGTGCCGTCATCATTGCTTTGCACAAAAAGGGCTTCACAGGCAAGGATGTTGCTGCCAGTAAGATTGCACCTAAATCAACCATTTATCGGATCATCAAGAACTTCAAGGAGAGCGGTTCAATTGTTGTGAAGTAGGCTTCAGGGTGCCCAAGAAAGTCCAGCAAGCCCCAGGACCGTCTCCTAAAGTTGATTCAGCTGCGGGCCCGGGGCACCACCATTACAGTGCTTGCTCAGGAATGGCAGCAGGCAGGTGTAAGTGCATCTGCATGCACAGTGAGGTGAAGACTTTTGGAGGATGGCCTGGTGTCAAGAAGGACAGCAAAGAAGCCACTTCTCTCCAGGAAAAACATCAGAGACAGATTGATATTCTGCAAAAGGTACAGGGATTGGACTGCTGAGGACTGGGGTAAAGTAATTTTCTCTGATGAATCCCCTTTCCGATTGTTTGGGGCATCTGTAAAAAAGCTTGTCCGGAAAAGACAAGGTGAGCGCTACCATCAGTCCTGTGTCATGCCAACAGTAAAGCATCCTGAGACCATTCATGCGTGGGGTTGCTTCTCAGCCAAGGGAGTGAGCTCGCTCACAATTTTGTCTTAGAACACAGCCATGAATAAAGAATGGTACGAACACATCCTCCGAGAGCAACTTCTCCCAACCATCCAGGAACAGTTTGGTGACGAACAATGCCTTTTCCAGCATGATGGAGCACCTTGCCATAAGGCAAAAGTGATCGGGGAACAAAACATCGATATTTTGGGTCCATGGCCAGGAAACTCCCCAGACCTTAATCCCATTGAGAACTTGTGGTCAATCCTCAAGAGGTGGGTGGACTAACAAAAACACACAAATTCTGACAAACCAAGCATTGATTATGCAAGAATGGGCTGCCATCAGTCAGGATGTGGCCCAGAAGTTAATTGACAGCATGCCAGGGCGGATTGCAGAGGTCTTGAAAAGGAAGGGTCAACACTGCAAATATTGACTCTTTGCATCAACTTCATGTAATTGTCAATAAAATCCTTTGACACTTATGAAATGCTTGTAATTATACTTCAGTATTCCATAGTAACATCTGACAAAAATATCTAAAGACACTGAAGCAGCAAACGTTGTGGAAATTAATATGTGTATCATTCTCAAAACTTTTGGCCACAACTGTACATCTGCATTGCTTGCTGTTTGGGGGTTTAGACTGAGTTTCTATATAGCACTTTGTGACATTGGCTGATGTATTGTGAAAAGGGCATTTGGGCATAAATAGGGCATAAATACATTTGATTGATTGATCAAACACATGGAAACCATGTGTATTTATGTGTATTTGATACCATTCCACTAATTCTGTTCCAGCCATTACCACGAGCCTGTCCTCCCCAATGAAGGTACCACCAACCTCCTGTGTACAAGACAAGGATAAGGATAAGCTTTAACCAATCAACAAATGAAACAATTAACCAGTCCATTAACCCCTCGTCTCTCCTCTAGCTCCCTGTTCTCCAGAGATCCTGAGTGTATCTCAGACCAACTCATCCTCGAGTGTCAGTGTGTTGTACACGGCCCCCAACACCCCCAACACCACCTACACTGTCACAGCCGTGGGCCTCACTGACACACACACCTGTCAATCACTCTCCACCTCTTGCCAGCTCACACAGCTTCCCTGCGGAGCCACCTATGATGTCACAGCGTATGCCAGGACAGCAGTGGGGCCAAGCCTGTCCAGCTATAGCGTGCCCCTGGAAACAGGTGCGGAAAACCCTGTATGACAGAGTGTATGTGGTTGTTAGAGCAAATCTAAAACGATATCCTATTTGTGCAGTATGGGAATAGGGTGTCATGTGAACCATAAATGTACAGACCATAGATATACATACCATGGATATATAGAACATAGATATACACACCATAGATATACATACCGTAGATATATAAACCATAGATATAAAGACCATAGATTATACAGACCATAGACATACAGACAATACAGATAACTCTCGGGCAGTCTCATTTGACACCGTCTTTCCTATGCAGTGCACTAGTTTTAGCCAGATATCTAAGAATCTGTTCTGTTCCCTCGCCAGGTCCCTGCTGCCCCCACACCCTAACAGTAGACCAGGTGACCCAGGCCATGACCAACGTCACCTGGTCCCCCGCTACAGGGGCGCGCTCCTATGTCACGGCGCTGACATCACCTCGGGGACACGCCAAGTGCCACACCATGGACACACACTGCCTTATGGGATGCATCACCTGCGGGACCAACTATAGCGTGAGCCTGGAGGCCATCAGCAGGACAGGCCACAAGGCAGAATGCAGATATCATGGGTTCTCATCCAGTGAGTATGAGTATGCATAGGCCACACAGACAGACAGACAGACAGACAGACAGACAGACAGACAGACAGACAGAGCTAGTCAAAGGTAGATATACTGAAAACACACCCACACACACATACATGCATGAACGCACAGAATATTCTTGCACACTCAACAAACTGCTAAAAAATCACAAACAAACACCAATATTTCCCCCCAATTTGCATCCTGTCCATTCAAGACCACGTCATATAAATCTTCAATCTTTCCTCCTCTCTCGCTCCCAGGCGCCTGTTGTCCATCGAGTGTCAAGCTCTACCGGATGGCCAACAGAACTCTGAGGGTGTACTGGCACTCCTCGGGCCCCCAGAATCACACAGTGAACCTGATTGGGACAGGCACCAACCACACCTGCATCTCCCCGCCCCTCAGCAGCTCCTGTGACGTGGCCAAGGTCATGTGTGGGGACGTCTACACCATGGTGGTGGCACCTGTCAATCAGGATGGGAGCAAAGTCACATTCTGTCCCGGCAGGATCTACTCTGGTGAGTGTAGTTACTTAGTTAGTTAGTTAGTTGGTTAGATGGTTAGATGGTTAGTTAGTAGTTCAAAGCTAGTTAGTGGGTAGTTAGTTAGTAGTTTGTTGGTGGTTAGTAGTTAGTTAGCAGTAGTATTTGTTAGTTAGTAGTTAGCTATTAGTAAAGTTGAAGTCGGAAGTTTACATACAGTTAGGTTGGAGACAAAACTTGTTTTTCAACCATTCCACAAATTTCTTATTAACAAACTATAGTTTTGGCAAGTCGGTTAGGACATCTACTTTGTGCATGACACAAGTAATTTTTTCCAACAATTGTTTACAGACAGATTATTTCACTAATAATTGTAACGATCTGGGTGTCGTGGGTCTGAAGTCAGGTGCAGGAAACAGAGAGTTCAAAATAGTGCTCTTTATTGCACAAACGGCGGACACAGGCCACCTCACAAAACCACTAAGTGCCGAACAAAACAAACACCTCAAACACAGGGACTAAAACAGTATAGCAAAAACCCACGAACAGGAACAAACACGTTCGTCTCAAATGTACACAAATGTTACACCAAACAATCCCGCACAAAGAAACAGGCGGGCCGGCTGACTAATAAAGCCCTACCAATCACCACAACTCATGACAGGTGTAATCAATCAACATACAAGGAGGGGGAGAAAGAAACAGTGGCAGCTAGTAGGCCGGCGACGGCGACCGCCGAGCGCCACCCGAACGGGAAGGGGAGCCACCTTCGGTCGAAGTCGTGACAATAATTCACTGTATCACAATTCCAGTGGGTCAGAAGTTTACATACACTAAGTTGACTGCCTATAAACAGCTTGGAAAATTCCAGAAAATTTTGTCATGGCTTTAGAAGCTTCTGATAGGCTAATTGACATCATTTGAGTGATTTGGAGGTGTACCTGTGGATGTATTTCAAGGCCTAAGTTCAAACTCAGTGCATCTTTGCTTGACATCATGGGAAAATCAAAAGAAATCAGCCAAGACCTCCTAAAAAAAATTGTGGACCTCCACAAGTCTGGTTCGTCCTTGGGAGCAATTTCCAAACGCCTGAAGGTACCACGTTCATCTGTACAAACAATAGTATACAAGTATAAACACCATGGGACCACACAGCCGTCATACCGCTTAGATAATTTTGTACCTGTTTCCTCCAGCATCTTTACAAGGTCCTTTGCTGTTGTTCTTATATTGATTTGCACTTTTCTCACCAAAGTACATTCTTCTCTAGGAGACAGAACGCATCTCCTACCTAAGCGGTATGACGGCTGTGTGGTCCCATGGTGTTTATACTTGCATACTATCCCATAGAAAATTAGTGGGCAGAACTGAAAAAGCATGTTTTAATTATTTTTTTTACCTTTATTTAACTAGGCAAGTCAGTTAAGAACAAATTCTTATTTTCAATGACGGCCTAGGAACAGTGGGTGAACTGCTTTGTTCAGGGGCAGAACGACAGATTTTTACCTCATCAGCTTGGGGATTCGATCTTGCAACTTTTCGGTTACTAGTCCAACGCTCTAACCACTAGGCTACTTGCCGCCCCAAAAAGTGTGTGCGAGCAAGGAGGCCTACAAACCTGACTCAGTTACACCAGCTCTGTCAGGAGGACTGGGCCAAAATTCACCCAACTTATTGTGGGAAGCTTGTGGAAGGCTACCCGAAACGTTTGCCCCAAGTTAAACAATTTAAAGGCAATGCTACCAAATACTAATTGAGTGTATGTAAACTTCTGACCCACTGAGAATGTGATGAAAGAAATAAAAGCTGAAATAAATCATTCTTTCTACTATTATTCTGACATTTCACATTCTTAAAATAAAGTGATGATCCTAACTGTCCTAAAACAGGGAATTTTTAAATGTCAGGAATTGTGAAAAACAGAGTTTAAATGTATTTGCCTGAGGTGTATGTAAACTTCCGACTTCAACTGCAGTTCGTTAGCTAGTAGATAGATAGTTAGGTAGTTAGTTAGTTTGAAGTTCATAGCTAGTTAGTAGTTAGTTAGTTAGTAGTTAGTCAGTAGATAGTTAGTTAATGAGTTAGTTAGTTGTTAGTTAGTTAGTTGTTAGTCAGTTAGTTAGTTAGTCATGAGTTAGTTAAATAGTTAGTTGTTAGTTAGTTAGTTAGTTAGTTAGTTAGTTAGTTTGTTAGTTAGTAGTTAGTTAGCCATTAGTTAGTTAGTTCATTAGTTAATTAGTTAGTTGTTACTTTGTTTGTTTGTTAGTTAGTTAGTAGTTGGTTAGTTAGTTACTAGTTAGTTAGTTAGTTACTAGTTAGTTAGTTAGTTACTAGTTAGTTCGTTAGTTAGTTGTCAGTTCATTCATTTGTTTGTTTGTTAGTTAGTTAGTTAGTTCGTTAGTTAGTTAGTAGTTGGTTATTTGATTCGTTGTTCGTTAGGTGGTTAGTTGTTTTGTTGGTTAGCTTGTTACTAGTTAGTTGGTTTGTTAGGCACATAAATATATTCTGTGATTGATAGGTCAAACTGGGAATGTCTACAGTTAGTTTGTATCTAATGGCATTGTTCTCATTCTCTTACAGTGTCCTGCTCCGGAAGCAATGTAGGAATGGGTAAGTGTCTAGCGTCCGATAGTAAACTTCACCGGGCAACTTTACTGACATTGTGTATCCTACCCAATACACTCTAAAAAGAAATGGCTCCTGGAAGATCTTTTATGGGTACTTCAAATTGAAACTGTGGGGGAACCTCTTCAAAGAACCCCCTTTAATGGTTCCTCAAATAACCTTTGGGGGTTCATTTGTTCCATTATTATTATTAATCAGCATAACATAACAACAATAACAACAATAACACAATATTTTAGTTGTCAGTGTTTATTATGATTTGTGGCAAAGCAGAATTAAAAAATCTAAATATGAGGTCAACTCCCAGCAGAGCTCCAAGTTCAATCAATATATCCTCTTGCGTGTTAATGTGTTGATATCCTTCGTGTCCATAGCCAGAAGGGTTTTGCAGTGTAGGGAGGGTGAAGTCTGTGAATACAAAAATAATAATTATACAGATGATTAAGAAAACGTGCACATGACAGCTTTCATTCCTTGGTTTTTGTGGTAAATGTAAATGAAAATATGTCACTTTTGACAACAGTTTTCATACACATACCTTGTCCATAATGTAGAGACCTCTGGGATCTTCATCGAAGAGCTCAGTGAGGAGCAAGATGGCTGCTGTGATTGAATCCTATAAGGTTTTAGAGAACCCATTAATTAAAATTAGATGATAGCCTACAGTACATGTGATCTGCATGACATTATGTGACAAACCAATACCAATTGTACATACCTTTGTGTGCCTCCTCGTCAGAATACCTGCAGACACACATAAAGTGGGCAGTTCAGTCATCTGCGTCCAATGCAGCTAAAGCCATCAACATATTCTTACCTCTTTGTTGATTGACATCCACTGAATTGTGTCCATGTTCTCTTTTGTAAATAATTTTATAAGGGGGAAAGTGCCCAACAACACAGCCATTTGCATAAATATGAAAAGATAGACGGCATCATCATAAAACGATACCAATTTAGATCATACAAGGGAGGAACTTTACCTTAAATCGAGGAGAGCTTAAAAATGGTCAGCTGTTTTTCAAATTCAAATCCACATTTTTCAGTTGGGCAGTTAGGTTCCTGGAAGAACTCACAAGAGCTAAGGAGGTTCCTCGATGAACCCCACCTCCTATGGGGTTCTTCAAAGTACCTTTTGGGGGCATTTTTCAGTGCCCAGAACCCTAAGGTTCTTCAAAGAACTTTGAGGATCTTAGAAGAACCCTTGTTGAAACTCCTAATTTTTTGAGTATATGTTGAACACCATTATTTCTCTTTCTCTTCTTTCTAGTGATCTATCGGGGAAAGAGAAGTGTCGATTAGAGGTGAGTTTAAATTGTGTATAACAAAATCATCAACTGTAAAAAAAGACTAAAAACTGATCATAAACTCTGTTGTGTAAACTTTTGAAACGTTCATTGTGTCATCCTTTATACATCGTCATCTACTATATCAAATTATGAAAGATCCAGAAGAAAGGTGCTTTCACAACACCTGTCCTTTGTGTTACCGCATGTCATAAAGAGTATCGCGTAACTTCATAAGCATCCATAAATTGCATCAGTCTATATGAGGTTGTCAACAACAATAAAGGCTGCAGGTAGTCTAGCGGTTAGAGCATTGGGCCAGTAACCGAAAGATTGCTAGTTCAAATCCCTGAGGTGAAAAATATGTTAATGTTACCTTGAGCAAGGCACTTAACCCTAATTGCGCCAGGGTTGCCGTTGCTAATAGTTACCCGTGACCCAACTGTCTGAGGGAGAGCAAAAAATCACATTTCCTATTCACAAATGCATCTTAATAAACACTTGTGTGAAAATAGGACAAATATAAACACCAACCAAATTAATTATGTTTTAAGACCAGACCTCTTTGTATAGAAAGGTCAATGTCCCAGTGGAACAACAGACTGAGAGGACAGGTCAGACAGGCATTCTTAGAAGAGGTGAGACAGTATTCTTAGAGGTGAGACAGTATTCTTAGAAGAGGTGAGACAGTATTCTTAGAGGTGAGACAGTATTCTTAGAGGTGAGACAGTATTCTTAGAAGAGGTGAGACAGTATTCTTAGAAGAGGTGAGACAGTATTCTTAGAGGTGAGACAGTATTCTTAGAGGTGAGACAGTATTCTTAGAAGAGGTGAGACAGTATTCTTAGAAGAGGTGAGACAGTATTCTTAGAAGAGGTGAGACAGTATTCTTAGAAGAGGTGAGACAGTATTCTTAGAAGAGGTGAGACAGTATTCTTAGAAGAGGTGAGACAGTATTCTTAGAAGAGGTGAGACAGTATTCTTAGAGGTGAGACAGTATTCTTAGAGGTGAGACAGTATTCTTAGAAGAGGTGAGACAGTATTCTTAGAGGTGAGACAGTATTCTTAGAAGAGGTAAGACAGTATTCTTAGAGGTGAGACAGTATTCTTAGAAGAGGTGAGACAGTATTCTTAGAAGAGGTGAGACGTTATTCTTAGAAGAGGTGAGACAGTATTCTTAGAGGTGAGATGGTATTCTTAGATGAGGTGGGACAGTATTCTTAGAAGATGTGAGACAGTAGTCTTAGAAGAGGTGAGACAGAATTCTTAGAAGAGGTGAGACATTTTTCTTAAAGGTGAGACGGTATTCTTAGAGGTGAGACAGTATTCTTAAATGTGAGACGTTATCCTTAGAAGAGGTGATACAGTATTCTTAGAAGAGGTGAGACAGCATTCTTAGAAGAGGTGAGACAGCATTCTTAAAAGAGATGAGACAGCATTCTTAGAAGAGGTGAGACAGTATTCTTAGAAGAGGTGAGACAGTATTCTTAGAAGAGGTGAGACAGTATTCTTAGAAGAGGTGAGACAGTATTCTTAGAAGAGGTGAGACAGTATTCTTAGAAGAGGTGAGACAGCATTCTTAGAAGAAGTGAGACAGTATTCTTACAAGAGGTGAGACAGAATTCTTAGAAAAGGTGAGACAGTATTCTTAGAAGAAGTGAGACAGTATTCTTAGAAGAGGTGAGACAGTATTCTTAGAAGAGGTGAGACAGTATTCTTAGACGAAGTGAGACAGTATTCTTAGAAGAGGTGAGACAGCATTCTTAGAAGAGGTGAGACAGCATTCTTAGAAGAGGTGAGACAGTATTCTTAGAAGAGGTGAGACAGTATTCTTAGAAGAGGTGAGACAGTATTCTTAGAGGTGAGACAGTATTCTTAGAGGTGAGACAGTATTCTTAGAAGAAGTGAGACAGTATTCTTAGACGAAGTGAGACAGTATTCTTAGAGGTGAGACAGTATTCTTAGAGGTGAGACAGTATTCTTAGAAGAGGTGAGACAGTATTCTTAGAAGAGGTGAGACAGTATTCTTAGAAGAGGTAAGACAGTATTCTTAGAGGTGAGACAGTATTCTTAGAGGTGAGACAGCATTCTTAGAAGAGGTAAGACAGTATTCTTAGAGGTGAGACAGTATTCTTAGAGGTGAATATATGTATATATATTTTAATTGAACCTTTATTTAAGTCAGTTAAGTCAGTTAAGAACAAATTCTAATTTGTTTACAATGACGGCCCACCCCGGCGACGCTGGGCCATGGGACTCCCAATCAGGCCGGATGTGATACAGCCTGGATTCGAACCAAGGACTATAGTGACACCTCTTGCACCGAGTGGCAGGGCCTTAGACCGCTGCGCCAATCAGGTGCCTCGGGAGCCTTGGGAGTCAGAAACATTTATTCTAGTGTCAAAATTGACTACAAAGTGTAAATAGGATCATCATAAAGTCAGTATTCCAAAACTGATTTTTGTGAGATTTGTTTAACTGAAGATGTCACAACTTACATGAGGGTTCGGTTTGATTTCAAACCTGCCAACACTGCCTGGCACAATCTAATCAAGGCTGGCAGTAATCAAATCATCCATCTGTTTAGACAGTGGTAATGAAAAACTTAGAAGAAGAACGGGGAAACAGAAAGAAACCTTGACAGCAGAGTGACTGACATTCCGTAGACAAGAGGCTTGAACAACAGCAGCTTTAAAGACAGCTAACACATTAACACCAGTTCTACTGTTATACATCTGTCCCTCATCTGTCCCTAATATGTCCCTCATCTGTCCCTCTGCTCTGTCCCTCTGCTCTGTCCCTCATCTGTCCCTCTGCTCTGTCCCTCATCTGTCCCTCTGCTCTGTCCCTCATCTGTCCCTCATCTGTCCCTCATCTGTCCCTCTGCTCTGTCCCTCATCTGTCCCTCATCTGTCCCTCATCTGTCCCTCTGCTCTGTCCCTCATTTGTCCCCCATCTGTCCCTCTGCTCTGTCCCTCATCTGTCCCTCTGCTCTGTCCCTCTGCTCTGTCCCTCATCTGTCCCTCTGCTCTGTCCCTCTGCTCTGTCCCTCTGCTCTGTCCCTCATCTATGTCCCTCTGCTCTGTCCCTCTGCTCTGTCCCTCTTGTATTGCAGGTAATCCTCTGGAAAGACACAACATGTAATCTACTTATATCAACGTCTGTCCCGTCTGTCAAGAAATCAGCTGAAATGTCATTGTTTTTTATTCAGTCCCCCTCCTTTGATTCTATCTTCATCTGTCTATGCTGTCTGGGTCCAACATGTGTCCTTATGACAAACCATCATTATGTTCATTATTAAAGGTGTGTTATCTTCAGTTTATAACTCAATAAGACTTGATGCAGGGTGATATGACTATAAAGAGACATGCAAGCTTGTGAATTATACATTATAATCTCTACAATCAAAATGACACATTAAATGTGTTCAATTACAAATGCTTGACGTTGACGTTTCGTTATCTGTATCCGCTGTGTCCTTCTCCAACATATATTGTGTTTAACTAACAGACTGAAACTGTGATTTTTGATCCTACTGTTTAGCAGAGAGAAATCATTACAATGTATGTCCTTTGTGTAAGTCTACCTTTATGGACCAAGAGAAACAAGAGAAACGGTGTGCCACATCATACATTTGTCTGTGAGCTGTACAGTCTTTTTTTTCTTTTTATACATGAAATAACATAAGTATCCCTAAGTAGGAAGCCTCCATAGGGTTGTTGTTAAGCATGTTATGTAACAGTGGTCATATGGCTGTTTGTTGGTCACTGTGAAAGAGGAGCATAGAGAACATACTAGAATACCACTGGAGCTCAGGCTGCTGCTGAGGGGAGAACGGATTATAACAATGTCCAGAACGGAGCAAATGGAATGGCATCGAACACCTGGAAACCATGTGTTTGCATGTATTTAAAACCATTCCATCTATACCTCTCCAGCCATTACCACGAGCCCATTCTCCCCAATTAATGTGTGAACAACCTCCTGTGCACTGGAGTCATGCCTGGAGTCATACATGTCATATGGATGATACGTCAGGTCATATTAATGTTCCCATTGCATTCATTGTGTTCAAACAATAAAACACACCCTATTGCATTACCACACTGTGTGGCGTCAATCAATGAATCTCTTGGAGTAATTCAGACTTATCTCTGAAAGATTAATAATAAAGATATTATGTACAGTACCAGTCAAAAGTTTGAACACACCTACACGTTCAAGGGTTTTTCTTTATTTTTACTATTTTCTACATTGTAGAATAATAGTGAAGACATCAAAACTATGAAATAACACATATAGAATCATGTAGTAAGCAAAAAAGTGTTAATCAAATCCAAATATATTATATTTTAGATTCTTTGAAGTAGCCACCCTTTGCTTGATGACAGCTTTGCACACTCTTGGCATTCTCTCAACCAGCTTCATGAGGTCACCTGAAATTAGATCATGAGGTCACCTGGAATGCATTTCAATTACCAGGTGTGCCTTGTTAAAAGTAAATTTCTGGAATTCTCTCAACCAGTTCCCACATATGTTGAGCACTTTTTGGCTGCTTTTCCTTCACTCTGCGGTCCATCCCAAACCATCTCAATTGGGTTGAGGTTGGGTGATTATAGAGGCTAGGTTACACAGCCTGGAGGTATGTTTTGGGTCATTGTTCTGTTGAAAAACAACTGATAGTCCCACTAAGCGCAAACCAGATGGGATGGCATATCGCTGCAGAATGCTGTGGTAGCTGCGTCTCACAAAGACACAGCTGTTGGAACCAAAAATCAACACATTTGGATTCTTCAGACCTAAGGACAGATTTCCACAATGTCCATTGCTCGTATTTCTTGGCCCAAGCAAGTCTCTTTGTCTTTTTGATGTCACAGTATTGGTTTCTTTGCAGCAATTCGACCACGAAGGCCTGATTCACGCAGTCTCCTCTGAACAGTTGATGTTGAGATGTGTCTGTTTCTTGAACACTGTAAAGCATCTATTTGGGCTGCAATCTGTGGTGCAGTTAACTCGAATGAACTTATCCTCTGCAGCAGAGGTAACTCTGGGTCTTACTTTCCTGTGGTGGTCCTCATGAGAGCCCGATTCATCATAGCGCTTGATGGTTTTTGCGACTGCACTTGAAGATTCTTGAAATTTTGCGGATTGACTGACCTTCATGTCTCAAAGTAATGATGGACTGTCGTTTCTCTTTGCTTATTTGAGCTGTTCTTGCCATAATATGGACTTGGTCTTTTACCAAATAGGGCTATCTTCTGTATGGCACCCCTACCTTGTCACAAAACAACTGATTTGTCACAACACACATTTACTTATAACAAGTCACACATGCATTCCAGGTGACTACCTCATGAAGCTGGTTGAGAGAATGCCAAGAGTGTGTAAAGCTGTCATCAAAGGGTGGCTACTTTGAAGAATCTCAAATATAAAATATGTTTTGATTTGTTTAACACTTTTTTGGTTACTGCATGATTCCATATGTGTTATTTCATAGTTTTGATGTCTTCACTATTATTCTAAATGTAGAAAATAGTCAAATTAAGAAAAACCCTTGAATGAGTAGTTGTGTCCAAACTGTTTGACTGGTGCTATATATGATATAGAGCGTTGAACCACATAGCATAATATTACACAGTATTGTGACTGTTATAAAAGCGGTTCTGGGACAAGGACCCTAGTCAGAATGCATAACTAAGAACAGCTATCATGTCACTACATAGGAACAATAATAGTCACTAAATTGAAATGGAAAGTTAGAGAATAACTCCATGGAATAAAAGCATGTTGATAAAATATGAACTATAGCCTGTTACAGGGTCTTCAATCTGTTCTTGCCCAGGGACCCCCTCCCACCCAAAGCGGCGACCCAGGGACCCCCTCCCTCCCAAAGCGGCGACCCAGGGACCCCTCCCACCCAAAGCGGCGACCCAGGGTCCCCCTCCCTTCCAAAGCGGCGACCCAGGGACCCCCTCCCACCCAAAGCGGCGACCCAGGGTCCTCCTCCCACCCAAAGCGGCGACCCAGGGCCCACCATCATACTTTAGCAAAAAATAAATGTTTTACATGTCTGGTCTTATCATCAGGTGAATGAAAAGGGCAAGAGATGTAATCAACATATAAAATATATTTTGATTTGTTTAACACTTTTTTGGTTACTACATGAATTCATGTGTTATTTCATAGTTTTGATGTCTCCACTATTATTCTACAATGTAGAAAATAGTAAAATATTAAGAAAAAACGTTGAATGAGTCGGTGTGTCCAAACTTTTGACTGGTACTGTATATATATATATATATACATTTGGCGGACCCCCTGCATTACCTCTGCCGCGGACCCCCGGTTGAATACCCCTGGCCTATAGTGCTTCCAAAGAACATACAGAACAGTCTGTTACTGGTCTGAATAGAACTAAATCAACAGTACACAGACACAATCCTGCTTCACCAAAACAATGAAACCACTGCCATACACACCATTTCTAAGAAGTCAAGAAACGGGGGGGAAACAAGTAAGAAAACATGTGTAGGTATAGGAGCCAGGAGTCAGTGTGCCTGAGGCGGACACGATCAGCTATCTGACACCCTCTCCATGAAGAGCTAATTGGCATAGCACTGGGCCGGCTGCAATACCTCATCTAGCTAGGAGACAAACACAAACACCCAGGGAGGGGTGGAGAAAGAAAGAGAGAAAGAAATTAAGAAAGAGAGATAGAGAGGTGTGGACCAATTGTTAGCCGCTGCTTGGCCTTTACAAAAAGCTACATGCAACAGGCTATCACATTCACCTACATAACGCCCATACCGGAATACAGTTCATCCCCATGTGAATATATAATAATGCCTGTAGATATTGTTTATCCATTAGTAATGAATATAGGTGACATTTAACTGTTGTTGTTAGTGTTGTGGAGTTTTAAGGCCTCCTTCAAGCACATTAAATTGTTATGTATTCCATATACATACAGATAACATTCCATCTACAGGCTTTTCTACAGAATGATTCAGCAAACCAACTTCCTCCAAAGATTAGAATCTCAGCTGTATCCTTGCTGTATACAGGTGATCACGTTTAAACAACTTGTGTAATCTCAGTGAGATCACCAGTGAGAGACCTGGCCTGCAAATGTTGCTATTTGGTTTTGAAAAGGATAATGTGCTGTTGGTCTGAGTTCTGGATATTTTTCCTTGAGTTCCTTCATCTGTCTGTCATGGATGTGGTTTGATTATGGAGGCGAAAGAAACACACACCTGGTTAGGAGAGGTGCTGGCTAGCGGAGTGGAACACCTGTTTAGGAGAGGTGCTGGCTAGCGGAGTGGAACACCTGTTTAGGAGTGGTGCTGGCTAGCGGAGTGGAACACCTGTTTAGGTGAGGTGCTGGCTAGCGGAGTAGAACACCTGTTTAGGAGAGGTGCTGGCTACCGGAGTAGAACACCTGTTTAGGAGAGGTGCTGGCTAGCGGAGTAGAACACCTGTTTAGGTGAGGTGCTGGCTAGCGGAGTGGAACACCTGTTTAGGAGAGGTGCTGGCTAGCGGAGTGGAACACCTGGTTAGGAGAGGTGCTGGCTAGCGGAGTAGAACACCTGTTTAGGAGAGGTGCTGGCTAGCGGAGTGGAACACCTATTTAGGTGAGGTGCTGGCTAGCGGAGTGAAACACCTGTTTAGGAGAGGTGCTGGCTAGCGGAGTGGAACACCTGGTTAGGAGAGGTGCTGGCTAGCGGAGTAGAACACCTGTTTAGGAGAGGTGCTGGCTAGCGGAGTAGAACACCTGTTTAGGAGAGGTGCTGGCTAGCGGAGTGGAACACCTGTTTATGAGAGGTGCTGGCTAGCGGAGTAGAACACCTGTTTAGGAGAGGTGCTGGCTAGCGGAGTAGAACACCTGTTTAGGAGAGGTGCTGGCTAGCGGAGTAGAACACCTGTTTAGGAGAGGTGCTGGCTAGCGGAGTAGAACACCTGTTTAGGAGAGGTGCTGGCTAGCGGAGTAGAACACCTGTTTAGGAGAGGTGCTGGCTAGCGGAGTGGAACACCTGTTTAGGAGAGGTGCTGGCTAGCGGAGTAGAACACCTGTTTAGGAGAGGTGCTGGCTAGCGGAGTAGAACACCTGTTTAGGAGAGGTGCTGGCTAGCGGAGTAGAACACCTGTTTAGGAGAGGTGCTGGCTAGCGGAGTAGAACACCTGTTTAGGAGAGGTGCTGGCTAGCGGAGTAGAACACCTGTTTAGGAGAGGTGCTGGCTAGCGGAGTAGAACACCTGTTTAGGAGAGGTGCTGGCTAGCGGAGTAGAACACCTGTTTATGAGAGGTGCTGGCTAGCGGAGTGGAACACCTATTTAGGTGAGGTGCTGGCTGGCAGAGTGGAACACCTGTTTAGGAGAGGTGCTGGCTAGCGGAGTAGAACACCTGTTTAGGAGAGGTGCTGACTAGCGGAGTGGAACACCTGTTTAGGAGAGGTGCTGGCTAGCGGAGTAGAACACCTATTTAGGTGAGGTGCTGGCTAGCGGAGTAGAACACCTGTTTAGGAGAGGTGCTGGCTAGCGGAGTGGAACACCTATTTAGGTGAGGTGCTGGCTGGCAGAGTGGAACACCTGTTTAGGAGAGGTGCTGGCTAGCGGAGTGGAACACCTGTTTAGGAGAGGTGCTGGCTAGCAGAGTAGAACACCTATTTAGGTGAGGTGCTGGCTGGCAGAGTGGAACACCTGTTTAGGAGAGGTGCTGGCTAGCGGAGTGGAACACCTGTTTAGGAGAGGTGCTGGCTAGCGGAGTGGAACACCTGTTTAGGAGAGGTGCTGGCTAGCGGAGTAGAACACCTGGTTAGGAGAGGTGCTGGCTAGTGGAGTGGAACACCTATTTAGGTGAGGTGCTGGCTGGCAGAGTGGAACACCTGTTTAGGAGAGGTGCTGGCTAGCGGAGTGGAACACCTGTTTAGGAGAGGTGCTGGCTAGCGGAGTGGAACACCTGTTTAGGAGAGGTGCTGGCTAGCGGAGTGGAACACCTATTTAGGTGAGGTGCTGGCTAGCGGAGTAGAACACCTGTTTAGGAGAGGTGCTGGCTAGCGGAGTGGAACACCTATTTAAGTGAGGTGCTGGCTGGCAGAGTGGAACACCTGTTTAGGAGAGGTGCTGGCTAGCGGAGTGGAACACCTGTTTAGGAGAGGTGCTGGCTAGCGGAGTGGAACACCTGTTTAGGAGAGGTGCTGGCTAGCGGAGTAGAACACCTGTTTAGGAGAGGTGCTGGCTAGCGGAGTAGAACACCTGTTTAGGAGAGGTGCTGGCTAGCGGAGTGGAACACCTGTTTAGGAGAGGTGCTGGCTAGCGGAGTGGAACACCTGTTTAGGAGAGGTGCTGGCTAGCGGAGTGGAACACCTGTTTAGGAGAGGTGCTGGCTAGCGGAGTGGAACACCTGTTTAGGAGAGGTGCTGGCTAGCGGAGTGGAACACCTGTTTAGGAGAGGTGCTGGCTAGCGGAGTGGAACACCTGTTTAGGCGAGGTGCTGGCTAGCGGAGTGGAACACCTGTTTAGGAGAGGTGCTGGCTAGCGGAGTAGAACACCTGTTTAGGAGAGGTGCTGGCTAGCGGAGTGGAACACCTGTTTAGGAGAGGTGCTGGCTAGCGGAGTGGAACACCTGTTTAGGAGAGGTGCTGGCTAGCGGAGTAGAACACCTGTTTAGGAGAGGTGCTGGCTAGCGGAGTAGAACACCTGTTTAGGAGAGGTGCTGGCTAGCGGAGTAGAACACCTGTTTAGGAGAGGTGCTGGCTAGCGGAGTGGAACACCTGTTTAGGAGAGGTGCTGGCTAGCGGAGTGGAACACCTGTTTAGGAGAGGTGCTGGCTAGCGGAGTGGAACACCTGTTTAGGAGAGGTGCTGGCTAGCGGAGTGGAACACCTGTTTAGGAGAGGTGCTGG
Source organism: Salvelinus fontinalis (assembly GCF_029448725.1). NCBI lineage: Eukaryota > Metazoa > Chordata > Actinopteri > Salmoniformes > Salmonidae > Salvelinus > Salvelinus fontinalis. Next base: position 11,446,963 of record NC_074681.1, on the reverse strand, counting down.
CTAGCGGAGTGGAACACCTGTTTAGGAGAGGTGCTGGCTAGCGGAGTGGAACACCTGTTTAGGCGAGGTGCTGGCTAGCGGAGTGGAACACCTGTTTAGGAGAGGTGCTGGCTAGCGGAGTAGAACACCTGTTTAGGAGAGGTGCTGGCTAGCGGAGTGGAACACCTGTTTAGGAGAGGTGCTGGCTAGCGGAGTGGAACACCTGTTTAGGAGAGGTGCTGGCTAGCGGAGTAGAACACCTGTTTAGGAGAGGTGCTGGCTAGCGGAGTAGAACACCTGTTTAGGAGAGGTGCTGGCTAGCGGAGTAGAACACCTGTTTAGGAGAGGTGCTGGCTAGCGGAGTAGAACACCTGTTTAGGAGAGGTGCTGGCTAGCGGAGTAGAACACCTGTTTAGGAGAGGTGCTGGCTAGCGGAGTGGAACACCTGTTTAGGAGAGGTGCTGGCTAGCGGAGTGGAACACCTGTTTAGGAGAGGTGCTGGCTAGCGGAGTAGAACACCTGTTTAGGAGAGGTGCTGGCTAGCGGAGTAGAACACCTGTTTAGGAGAGGTGCTGGCTAGCGGAGTAGAACACCTGTTTAGGAGAGGTGCTGGCTAGCGGAGTAGAACACCTGTTTAGGAGAGGTGCTGGCTAGCGGAGTAGAACACCTGTTTAGGAGAGGTGCTGGCTAGCGGAGTGGAACACCTATGTAGGCGAGGTGCTGGCTAGCGGAGTGGAACACCTATTTAGGTGAGGTGCTGGCTAGCGGAGTGGAACACTTAAAAAAATAAAGGAGAGCCGCACACTCTAGGAGCTCAGATGCAAATATTTAATGTCCAACGTTTCGACAGACAAGCTGTCTTCAACAGGGTATAATGACAAACACCGCGGGATGACTCGTTTATATAGTGTTAAAAGACACACAGGTGTCTGTAATCATGGCCGGGTGTGGCCTGATATCATTGGTTAATTCTCATATATTAAAATAGCTACAAAAAACATAACTGGACAGCATACGACCACAGATGCAATTTGGCTACATAAGCCTACAAACATTTACAATAGCAAGATCACAATAATCACAAGAATGGTGTCACGATCGTGTTGACATGAACGAGAGGACCAAGGCGCAACATGATTTGAATACATCTTCTTTTAATAACAACGACGAAGATGAACACGACACACTTATACAACACTAACGAAAACAACAAACGATCGTGAAAACTTCAAACGTAAGTGCACACACAAACTACCTACGTCGAACTATACATATACACAAACAATGACCCACAAACAGCTAAACCCCATGGCAGCCTTAAATATGGCTCTCAATTAGAGACAACCGAAATCAGCTGTCTCTAATTGAGAACCCATTCCGGCCACCATAGACTTTCCTAGAGCTACACCCAACATAGACACAGCTAGACACATACACTCAACACAAAACCATAAACTACAACAAACACCCCCTCTACCATCTAATACCCCAAAATACACACATACCCCATGTCACACCCTGACCTAACTAAAATAATAAATAAAACAAATAATACTAAGGCCAGGGCGTGACAAATGGCTTCAGATCAAAGTCTACGTTGAGACCGAATGGAGCAAGAGTCTTTAAATTAAAGATCCAGGCAGCCTCTCATTTTAACAATAAATTGTAGAGGTCACCCCCTCTCCTAGGGAGGTAGACATGTTCGATGCCAATTTAACGTAGAGACGAAATCGAGTGGTTTTCTTCCAAAAAGTGGGCCGCAACTGGGTAAGTCGAGTTTTTGCACCCAATGGTGCTACGATGCTCTGAGATACGTACTTAAAATTTGCGCTTTGTTTTACCCACATCATTTTTACCAAAATGACAAGTTATAAGATAAATAACTGCCTTAGTGGAGCACGTAATAACACCTTTGACTGGGATTTGTTTCCCTGTTTGTGGGTGTTTGAAGGATCTACATTTAATAGTGCCATTGCATAGAGCACAGCCATTACACTTGTAATTTCCATCCAGTAGGGGCGCAAATTCATGTTGTGCAGGGATATCTTGGGGTGGTAAATCAGAGTTTACCAATTGATCTCTGAGGTTTCTGCCCCGCAAGAATACAACCATGGGAAAGTCCGAAAACATATCAAGTCATCCCGCAGTGTTTGTCATTATACCCTGATGAAGACAACTTGTCTGTCCAAACATTGGACATAAACTTTTTGCATCTGAGATCCTAGAGTGTGTGGCTCTCCTTTATTTTTTTGATTCCAAGTGACCCAGTAAGACTAAAAGAGAACATGAGGCCTATTTGGGTTTGGTGGGAATGGTGCTGGACTGAGGTAGATGGACTGAGGTAGATGGACTGAGGCAGATGGACTGAGGCAGATGGACTGAGGTAGATGCACAGGGACAGATGGACCGAGGCAGATGGACTGAGGTAGATGGACCGAGGCAGATGGACTGATGGTAGATGGACTAAGGGCAATGGAGATGGACAGGGGAAGTGGAAGAGAGGAACAGAGGGCCTAACAGTGAGGGGTAGGTCCGGTACAAAGGAGTGACCGAAGGAGAGGGATCTGAGTATTGTATCTCTGTATCTCTCTGTATCTCTCTGTTCACATCACTTTTCCCTTAATCATAGATCAACACAATTTCCACTCATTGTGTAAGGTTTGAGTTTCAGGCTCTGAATCAAGGTGGCATATTTGTTTTCACACGCAGCTCTTATCTCAAACTCTAGAATCTCAACCACAATGGACGCATAATAGATGCTTAATCCCTCATTGTCTTCTGACAAAGACAGTCAGTCAAGGTTAGATGAGATGCGCAAATATGGAGAAAGAGTCATTTTAAATCCCATCATTCAACCCTTCCCATAATCACACACGGAACACCACAACTTGTACTATCTCTAGTTCACCATGAAAGACCCAAGTCAAAATCCCAGATTCTGTATCTGGCCTTTCTTTCTCCACATAAAGATAGACATGAATGTGATGCTTAATTTCTTAATACAGGTTTTATTCTCAGCTATTCTGAACTAGGCCTTTCACTTAGAATAAGTATATGTCTGTTGGGTTTCTAGGTGCCAAAGTCTTTGTAACTCACAGTACATGATCCCTGGTGAGGTCTAATCCTACAACAAGAGGAAGATGTAACCCGCTGCCTGACATTATGACGTGAAGGAAGAGATGGGGAGAGTACACTGACTTCTTCCCATTGACTTTGTAAAGCAAACACAATAGACGTAACAAACAATACCTGAACACAAGGTACAATAGGATACTTTACTTGTGACTGCTAGGTCCATTTGAAACTCAAACAGTAGTTACACAGCTCTTAACACGTGTGTATACAAATGTCTAGGAAACACGATTCTATTGTCACCAAACCAGGATGTACATTTAGGAATTAATTGACTTAGAATGACCACTGTATTTCAAGTAAGTGAAAGCATTATCACGTTATTTCATGCCAGTGGGTTTCAAACAGGAAGACAATATAATTTAAAAAACATCCTTAGAGACATTCTCAGACACATAACTTCCTACAGAACACTTTATTTTCAAATTAGGAGAAAATTAGGCTGTAATTAGGTGTAAATTAAGCAGAAATGAGGAATAAATATCACATACAGTACCAGTCTAAAGTTTGGACACACCTACTATTTCAAGGTTTATCCTTTATTTTGACTATTTTCTACATTATAGAATAATAGTGAAGACATCAAAACTATGAAATAACACATATGGAATCATGTAGTAATCCAAAAAGTGTTAAACAAATCAAAATAGATTTCATATTTGAGATTCTTCAAAGTAGCCACCCTTTGCCTTGATGAGAGCTTTGCACACTCTTGGCATTCTTTCAACCGGCTTCACCTGGAATGCTTTTCTAACGGTCTTGAAGGAGTTCCCACATATGCTGAGCACTTGTTAGCTGCTTTTCCTTCACTCTGCGGTCCAACTCATCCCAAACCATCTCAATTGGGTTGAGGTCGGGTGATTGTGGAGGCCAGGTCATCTGATGCAGCATTCAATCACTCTCCTTCTTGGTCAAATAGCCTTTACACAGCCTGGAGGTATGTTGAGTCATTGTCCTGTTGATAAACAAATGATAGTCCCACTAAGCACAAACCAGATGGGATGGCGTATCGCTGCAGAATGCTGTGGTAGCCATGCTGGTTAAGTGTGCCTTGAATTCTAAATAACTGACAGTGTCACCAGCAAAGCCCCCCCACACCATCACACCTCCTCCTCCATGCTTCATGGAGGGAACCACACATGCGGAGATCATCCGTTCACCTACTCTGCAGCTCACAAAGACACGGCGTTTGGAACCAAAAATCGAACATTTAGACTCATCAGACCAAAGGACAGATTTCCACCGGTCTGATGTCCATTGCGCATGTTTCTTGGCCCAAGCAAGTCTCTTCTTATTGGTGTCCTTTAGTAGTGTTTTTTTAAAGCAATTCAACCATGAAGGCCTGATTCACGCAGTCTCCTCTGAACAGTTAAGGTTGAGATGTGTCTGTTACTTGAATTCTGTGAATTTATTTGGGCTGAAATCTGTGGTGCAGTTAATTATAATCAACTTATCCTCTGCAGCAGAGGTAACTCTGGGTCTTCCTTTCCTGTGTCGGTCCTCATGAGAGACAGTTTCATCACAGCGCTTGATGGTTTTCGCAACTGCACTTGAAGAAACTTTCAAAGTTCTTGAAATTTTGCGGATTGACTGACCTTCATGTCTTAAAGTAATGATGGACTGTCATTTCTCTTTGCTTATTTGAGCTGTTGTTGCCATTATATGGACTTGGTCTTTTACCAAATAGGGCTATCTTCTGTATACTACCTCTACCTTGTCACAACACAACTGATTGGCTCAAACGCATTAAGAAGGAAAGAAATTCCACAAATGAATTTTTAACAAGGCACACTTGTTAATTGAAATGCATTCCAGGTGACCTCATGACCTAATTTCAGGTGACCTCATGAAGCTGGTTGAGAAAATGCCAAGAGTGTGCAAAGCTGTCATCAAGGCAAAGGGTGGCTACATTGAAGAATCTCAAATATAAAATTACTACATGATTCCATATGTGTTCTTTTACATTTTGATGTCTTCACTATTATTCTACAATGTAAAAAAATGTCAAAATAAAGAAACACCCTGGAATGAATAGGTGTGTCCAAACTCTTGACTGGTACTGTAATCATACCTTGCAGGAAACAGCATTTATCGAAAACCATTTTTTGAGAACAAAGATCAGGTGTAAGGTGTCTGGACATCACCTGGAAACCCCCTCACACACTTTCTCTTCTTCCCATCATGATACCTGTACACTGACCTAAGCCCACAGGCAGAGAGGAGAGAGTACAGCTGTCCTTATTGGGGGCTCTCTGATTGGATCCCACAGAGCTGATCTACCCGTGCCCTGCCGCTGAAGATTCCAGATAAGCTCCTGTATCCAAGCTCCCATGTACCTATGGATGTAACTTATTGAAACACTAACAGTCATCATGGAAAAGCTTGGAACTTTATATTTACCTTTCATCTTATTGTCATTGACTCAGGTAAGTGTTAATTCTAATGCATTCTTTTGTATTTTGTTTTTTATTTGTGGATGATGGAGGTAGATGCTGTGATTTGTCTTGTACATTATTTTTTTTAAACTTTTGTCCTTATTGCTTTTTCAGATACAGCATGCATTAGCAGGTGAGTTAGCTGGGCTTATATTGGAAGTATTTGAAGAGTTTATTTCCAAAACGCTATATCCACAACTTTTTCACATTTGTGTTTTTTCCATCAGAACTTAGTGCTTATGGGTACTTCTATGTGTGTAAAATATCACTGTTCTCAATTTTTTTATTCATAGATTTTAGATGTGTATTAAAATGTTCGTTTTTTTGCAAAACGCTATATATCCATTGTTTAGCTGGAATGGAATGTTCATATCCTGTATATCATATAAATCCAACCCATCATATAAATCTAGCCTCTTGCCATAGTGTTAGAGTTAGGCCTCATCCTGAAAGGCACCCTATTCCCTATATAGTGCACTACTTTTGACCAGAGCCCAGATCTCATATTACTGTATTGATAATCGGTTATTTATTTATTTAAATATTGACGTCACAAAAGTATCATATGTACAGTTGTTTATTACATTTTTTATTATTTGTCACATTTGACTTTGTAAAACCTTTGCAGTGCTACTTTTGTCTACATCTACATTTGTAACCACATGTGTAACGTCAGGAGAATGATGGGTGTGGAGTCAGGCGCAGAGAGCAGAAGTTTCACGGGAAAAAACGCTTTAATGTCCACAGTAAACAGGAACGGGTACAAAAATGGGTGAAGCCAAAACACAGGCGCAAACACAACCCAAAGACGACTGTTACATAAACCGGAACAGCGAAAACCCAACATCAACAATACACCTCCTACGTACAATAACAACAAGCCCGCACAAACACAAGCGGGTTAAAGGAACTTAAATAGTACCCACCCCAAAAACCCAACAAGGAACAGGTGAAACCAATTAGACAAAAACAAACGAAAAGGAAAACGGGATCGGTGGCAGCTAGTAGACCGGCGACGACGACCGCCGAGCGCCACCCGAACAGGAAAGGGAGCCACCTTCGGTGATATTCGTGACAAAATGTGTCTCTCTGAAATAAAAACATCTCGTAAAACAAATACACATGCATTTCATTGAACAACCCCATGCCATGATTAGATGTGGAAATAACACACCAATCTCTTTCAGAATTTCTTTAAACAAAAAAAGTGAATTCGTCAACATTTCTGAAAATGGATATATAACATTTTGGAATGAAACACTTCATTTTATTGTGGTAGAAGGTTTATTTATGTGGTGGTTCACAACTTAATATACAGTATTTTATAAAGAAGATATTGTGCTACACTGGTATTTCAGGTTAAACATGTAACGTGGCAATGCACCAACGTCAACCCTTAGAAATGTCTATAGATGTAGAACAAAAATTATTATTAATTCAATACAACAACAATTTATTTTGTCTCTCAAATATAGATTTTAATCATTTTTTTGTAGTGTATTCTAATAATGACCAGTCATTGTGAATTGATAAAAGAGAACTAACTAGCTATTGAATACTGTGGTTGTTTGGAAACTACACAGAATACATGTTAAAATGTCATCATCATTATCAATATTTCAGCTGATGTGTTTTCTATGCTCCCAGATGCACAACTTCTAACCTTTATTTGTAGCACAGGGCCTAACTATAGAACTCATTAACAATTGATCAAATATTATTGTCCAATGTCTTCGTTTGTACTGCTACGTCATGCTATCCTTCATAACTGACAACTTTTCTGTTCTCTATTCAGCTTGTAGTATCACGTCAATAACGTCTCCTTCAGCATCGACACTGAACGTCCAATGGAACAGTTACCTTGGAGCCACAAATTATTTTCTGGATTTGCGGGTCGTGAACTCAATAAGCATTGCGCCAGTTGTGGTGACACTGCCTGCGTCAAGTACGCAAAGGCTGATCCAAGGATTGCGGCCAGGGAGTGTTTACCAAGTCCAATTGAAAGTCTTTCAGTTCTACTATGTGATGTGCACTAATACGCAAATTGCGACAACAGGTAACTCTCCTACGTGTAAAATGACCAATAGTTAAATAGTCCATGTTTACCTATTTTCATTGATTTTTTTGAGTGTTAGTCATCAACAGTTTCCTTATCTTGTTTCTAGTTCCCGCCACATCCCAAATCACCTATTCCAAGGCGATATCGAGTACCTCGATCAGATTTGAATGGTCCGGCGTCACTGGGGCTGACAAGTATTTGTTGGTTGTGGACGGGTTCAGTAACGGAGACAGATACAACCACAGTTTCACTACGCTGACTGGACAGGTGGATGGGCTCACACCTGCAAAGTCTTATAACTGCTATGTCTACTCTTCCAACCAAGCGGGACTGGGGACCAGCAGCATGACCAAGACAATCACTACATGTAAGTCTGACAAATAGAATCATACAGGCTATATGATAAAGTATGTAAAACAGTGTAGAACGGCTCATAATAATGTCCGGAACGGAGCAAATGGAACGGCATCAAATGCCAGGAAACCATGTTGTTTGATGTATTTGATACTATTCCACTGATGCCACTCCAGTCATTACCACGAGCTCGTTCACCCCAATTAAAGTGCCACCAGCCTCCTTTGATATACAGTAACAGGACAAACTCAAATTGCGCATGTCTATAGCAAGGGCCCTGAGTTTTTCCTAGTCACATCAAGTGGTCAGGAAAGACTCAGATGATCCCTAGTAACAGTGGTGTCTGTAGTACTGTCCCTACTAATCACACCATTATCACTTTCCCTACAGTGGTACAACCGCCAGCTGGTGTTGCCGTAGTAGCGACAGGAAGGAGCACAGCCCGTGTAACTTGGCAGACGGTCAACAAAGTTCTGTTGTATCAGGTCAGCGTTACAGACAGCAACAAACCCAGCGTGCCTGTACTGAAGAACACCACCACTACGTACATGGACGTCAGTAATCTACAACCCTGCTCCACATACATTGTAGGAGTGTCATCAGTCAACGCCTTCCTAGAGCCTGGAGAACCCACTAATGTCTCACACATCACATCCAGTGAGTACTGTTGGAAGAGAGAAAACGAGATGAAATGACAGTCAGTGAGAGAGAGGAAATTAGATGAAATTACAGTCAGAGAGAGAGAGAGGAAATTAGATGAAATTACAGTCAGAGAGAGAGAGGAAATTAGATGAAATTACAGTAAGAGAGAGAGAGGAAACGAAATGAAATGACGGTCAGAGAGAGAGAGGAAACGAGATGAAATTACAGTCAGAGAGAGAGGAAATTAGATGAAATTACAGTCAGAGAGAGAGAGGAAATTAGATGAAATTATAGTCAGAGAGAGAGAGAGGAAACGAGATGAAATTACAGTCAGTGAGAGAGAGGAAATGAGATGAAATTACGGTCAGTGAGAGAGAGGAAATTAGATGAAATTACAGTCAGAGAGAGAGAGAGGAAATGAGATGAAATTACAGTCAGAGAGAGAGAGAGGAAACGAGATGAAATTACAGTCAGAGAGACAGAGGAAATTAGATGAAATTACAGTCAGAGAGAGAGAGGAAATTAGATGAAATTACAGTCAGAGAGAGAGAGAGGAAACGAAATGAAATGACGGTCAGAGAGAGAGAGAGGAAACGAAATTAAATGACGGTCAGAGAGAGAGAGAGAGGAAACGAGATGAAATTACAGTCAGAGAGAGAGAGAGGAAATGAGATGAAAGACAGACAGGCAGACAGGCAGACAGACAGACAGACAGACAGACAGACAGACAGACAGACAGGCAGACAGACAGACAGACAGACAGACAGACAGACAGACAGACAGACAGACAGACAGGCGTGGCATAACCTGTATTTGTCCTTGCTTTTAGCCATCAACAGGGTCATGTCCATCTCAATGAACTACAGCTGTTCTAGTGGGGTGGTGACAGTGACTTGGGGACAGGTGTTGGGAGCCAACTCCTACAGGTGACTATTGTCTCTTATTTACCTGGTTTGATTGTGCTGTTCTATGTGATTGCTACATCTTCCTCAGTTGAATGCCTTTTTCTTAGGACCAAGAGTTATTCCTGATCCCTTATCCAGGGTCTGGTGTTTTTCCCAATCAGGTCACATGGTCCGGGTAAAACTCTTGTGTCCCCTCTCATTGAAAGTGGCTCTGAATAACACACATATGTTATGTACATCTGCTAAATGACTCAATGACCAAACTGTGAATGTGTTGTCAAGGGCGGAGGCTGTAGATGTGAATGGGACGGCCCTGTCCTGCACCTCTGCCTCAAACACCTGTCAGATCACCATGTTGAACTGTGGAAAGAGATACCTGATCCAGGTCACTGCCAGCTCATTGGACTGCCAGAGCACCTCCAACACATCCACATACTTTGAGACAGGTGAAGGACATGTGGATGTACAGCCTACCTCTACTATCTTGCTATCCCCTCCTCTCTGTCTACATCTTTTTCTTCTATTTGATCTGTTATCTGTTCCAGTTCCTCTCACGTTTACACTCACACACACACATACACCCCCCAACCCCCTCCACACACACATACACCCCCCAACCCCTCCACACACACATACACCCCCCAACCCCCTCCACACACACATACACCCCCCAACCCCCTCCACACACACATACACCCCCCAACCCCCTCCACACACACATACACCCCCCAACCCCCTCCACACACACATACACCCCCCAACCCCCTCCACACACACATACACCCCCCAACCCCCTCCACACACACATACACCCCCCAACCCCTCCACACACACATACACCCCCCAACCCCCTCCACACACACATACACCCCCCAACCCCCTCCACACACACATACACCCCCCAACCCCCTCCACACACACATACACCCCACAACCCCTCCACACACACATACAGTACACATTCTACCAGACACACTTAATATGTCTCCAACAACTGATCCCTCAATTCTAAGGGACTCTCTCCTGAACCTTCCCATAGTATCTGATGTTTGTTACCCATAGTATCCTAATCACTGGTACACACTCAGCAGAAATATATAGTTCTGAAGAGGCCTATTGACTAGACTAGTCTCTATTGAGTAGAGGGAGGTTGTATGAAAGGTCAGACAGTGATAGTGTCTGTCATACCAGGAAGTGAAAATGTTATACTCACACCTAGACATGTGTGAGGTATAGAGTGAAAACTCACAAAGGAATACGTTACCTACCGTACCTGTGTTGACAAGGAGAGACAAAGACAAAGTGATTTATGTTGAGTTTCAATATTTCCCTCCGTTATTGTTCTGGTTGACTTGGGAACATTAGAGTTGAACCTCCATCCAACTGGCTCTATTTCATATGATGTTATATATCTCACAGTTCCACATTCACTGTCCAATTTACAGCAAGTTCACTTGTTTGTTTCCCTTCCAGACAGTGTACAGAAAAACCTTTTTAGGGCACTTTTTACCTCCCCCAACTTGTCCAGTTCTATTTCCAGTTGACTACCCTTTACCATGTGCCCTAACCCCTAAAGCCCCCTACTCTCTACTCCTGTCCCACCCTACCCCCTAACTTCTTACTCTGTACCCCTATCCCACCATAACCCCTAACCCCTAACTCTGTACCCCTGTCCTACCCTAACACCTAATTAGCCCCTTACTCTGTACCCCTGTCCCATCCTAACCCCTAACCCCTTACTCTGTACCCCTATCCCACCTTAACCCCTAACCCCTTACTCTGTACCCCTGTCCCATCCTAACCCCTAACCCCTTACTCTGTACCCCTATCCCACCTTAACCCCTAACCCCTTACTCTGTACCCCTGTCCTACCCTAACACCTAATTAGCCCCTTACTCTGTACCCCTGTACCCCTGTCCTACCCTAGCCTCTAACCCCTTACTCTGTACCCCTGTCCCATCCTAACCCCTAACCCCTTACTCTGTACCCTGTCCTACCCTAGCCTCTAACCCCTTACTCTGTACCCCTGTCCCATCCTAACCCCTAACCCCTTTCTTTGTACCCCTGTCCCATCCTAACCCCTAACCCCTTATTCTGTACCCCTGTACCCCTGTCCTACCCTAGCCTCTAACCCCTTACTCTGTACCCCTGTCCCACCTTAACCCCTAACCCCTTACTCTGTACCCCTGTCCTACCCTAACATCTAACCCCTTACTCTGTACCCCTGTACCCCTGTACCCCTGTCCTACCCTAGCCTCTAACCCCTTACTCTGTACCCCTGTCCCATCCTAACCCCTAACCCCTTACTCTGTACCCCTGTCCCATCCTAACCCCTAACCCCTTACTCTGTACCCCTGTCCCACCCTAACCCCTATCCCCTTACTCTGTACCCCTGTCCTACCCTAACCCCTAACCCCTTACTCTGTACCCCTGTCCCACCCTAACCCCTAACCTCTTACTCTGTACCCCTGTCCCACCCTAACCCCTATCCCCTTAATCTGTACCCCTGTCCCACCCTAACCCCTAACCTCTTACTCTGTACCCCTTTCCCACCCTAACCCCTAACCTCTTACTCTGTACCCCTGTCCCACCCTAACCCCTAACCCCTAACCCCTTACTCTGTACCCCTGTCCCACCCTAACCCCTAACCTCTTACTCTGTACCCCTGTCCCACCCTAACCCTTAACCCTCTCTCTCTCTCCCCCACCAGTACCCTGTGCTCCCTCCCAGCTGGCGACGTACCGTGAGTGTTCCAGTAATGTGATCATCTTCTCCTGGGCTCCCACCAGTAACACCAACTACTACGTAGCTACGTCGCTGGCCTCGAACGGACAGCTGGTGGAGTGTCGCACCAAGGGCACAGAGTGCTTTTTCACCAACACGGTCTGCGGACACACCTACCAGTTCACCGTTTACGCCGTCAGTAATTGCAACAGCAAAACCAGTTCCTCGAAGCACATCCGGACCTGTGAGTGAAGGGAGGGGGTGTAGGGAAGGTGTGGTGGGGGTAGGGGGAGGGACAGAAAGAGAGCTTTCTCTACCTAGTGGCTACCTGTGGTAATGCAAGGTAACGTGTGTGTCTGTGTGTGTACTTGTATTATACATGTCTGTGTGTGTACAACATGAGTGAATTCTCTAACCCCCTCCCTCCCTCCCCTCCCCAGCCCCTTGTATCCCCCAGAACATAAAGACGCATGCGGAGTGTCGGTCTGATGTGTTGATCACCACCTGGGACAAGACAGCAGGGGCTCTGTCCTACACAGTGGAATCTCAGGGTAACATCGGAGACAGCTACAACTGCAGCTCCTTCACCAACAGCTGTGCTATGCCTGGTGTGGCCTGTGGAGACAGTCTGAGCGTGTGGATCACTGCCTCAGATGATGACTGTACCACAGAGAAGGAGCTGGGAGAGACAGCTAAGACTGGTGAGTACTGGAGGATGGGCATATTGTTATGTTATAGTGTAGGAAGAGGATAGAAGAGACTGACAAGTCTGGTGGTGATTTGGATCTGCGGCTAGTTGAGCCACCTATAGGGAGGACTGGAGCTTCCATATCATAGCTGAGAAATAATGGCATCATATACATTTACTTGTCGTTACTTCTAACCTCTCTCCTCCTCCCTTCCCCAGTCCCTTGTACCCCTACCAACGTGTCAGCCTCTGTGGAATGCAGCCCCAACTCTGCCCTTATGAACTGGACGGTGAGCCAGGGTGCAGTGTTCTACATCGCCATGGCACAGCACGCAGACGGCACGGTGCGATCCTGCCACTCCATGGGCCCTAACTGTCTCATACAGGGCTTAAACTGCGGCAAAACCTACACCGCCAGCGTCATAGCAACCGACACGAAGTGCAACAGCTCCCAGAGCCAACTGGTCACTGTAGAAACTGGTAAGTGATGGGGGGGGGGGGGGGGTCTAAAATGACGCCCTAGGCTCTAAGGTGGGCACTACTTCAGAGGATTACTGTATGGGGATTTATACACAAGTAGTGTTTGAGTCATTAAGTTCAGGTTAAGTTTATTTCTCATATGCAACAGAACACATGGTGTACACAGAGGAGTGGAGCGCTTACTTGCAAGTTCACCCCTCAACGATGCGACAACAATAATAATAGAAAACTAATAAAGTAATACAAATAAAAGCTTAATGGAATAATTTTTGGTTTGTTTTAGCAGAGGTATAAATGTATGGAGTGAAAAATACATAATTTTCTTTAGGAACGCAGTGAAGTAAAAGTGAAAGTTGTCAAAAATATAAATAGTAAAGTACAGACACCACAAAACACTACATAAGTAGTAATTTTTACTTAAAACCTCTTGGCGCACAGATCCCTTTAGCGGGATGATTTCCGTAAACATCCGCTAAATTGCAGAGCGCCAAATTTTTTCAAAAATACAAAAAATATTTAATTTCCTGAAATCACAAGTGCAATATACCAAAACACAGCTTAGCTTGTTTTTAATCCACCTGTCGTGTCAGATTTTGAAAATATGCTTTACAGCGAAAGCAATCCAAGCGTTTGTGTGAGTTTATCGATCACTAGACAAAACATTACAAACAGCTGGCAGCAATGTAGATTGGTCAAGAAAGTCAGAAAAGCAATAAAATTAATCGCTTACCTTTGATAATCTTCGCGTGTTTGCACTCACGAGACTCCCAATTACACAATAAATGTTCCTTTTGTTCGATAAAGATTATTTTTATATCCAAAAACCTCCATTTGGTTGGCGCGTTGTGTTCAGTAATCCACAGGCTTGTGCAGGTCATGAAGGGCAGACGAAAATTCCAAATAGAGTCCGTAAAGTTCGTAGAAACATGTCAAACATTTTTTATAATCAATCCTCAGGTTGTTTTTAACATAAATAATCAATAATATTTCAACCGGATGGTAAACTACTTCAATACAAGAGAGAAAGAAAATGTTAAGCTACCACTTTTGCACGCATGAACTAATCGAAGGACATCAGGCAGTCCACTGACGCGATTTGATAAATCTCGTTAATTTTTCAAAATAAAAGCTTGAAACTATGTCTAAAGACTGTTCACACCCTGTGGAAGACATAGGAAAAGGAATCTGGTTGATATCCCTTTAAATGGAGGAAAGGAAGGCAATGGAACAGAGATTTTTCAAAATAAGAGGCACTTCGAGGTTGGATATCCTCAGGTTTTCGCCTGCAAAATCAGTTCTGTTGTACTCACAGACACTATTTTGACAGTTTTGGAAACTTTATACTGTTTTCTATCCTAATCTGTCAATTATATGCATATTCTAACATCTGGGCCTGAGAAATAGGCAGGTTACATTGGGAACGTTATTTTAACAAACATAAAAATACTGCCGTCTAGCTTCAAGAGGTTAATTAAGTACTTTACACCACTGCAAACGAGTGGTTTCATGTGGTTGATACCATTTCACTGACTCCATTCCAGCCACCCACTCTCTCTTTCTCTCTCCCCTTATCACTCTCTCCCCCCCTCTCTCTTCCTGTCTCTCTCTTTCTCTCTCCCTGCAGGTGCCTGTCCCCCCACCAATGTCACAACGTCTCTGCAGTGTGATGGCAACATGGGCACTGTCTCCTGGACGACCGTTGCCAGGGCGGACATGTACCTAGCAACCGCCACAGGTGACGACGGACACACCCACACCTGCAGCTCCAACTCCACCGACTGTTCCTTCACCGACCTGCACTGCGCCGAGACCTACGCTGTCACCGTGGTTGCCATGGAAAGGGGCTGCCATAGCGACCCCAGCCCTGACGTTGAACTCAGAACAGGTGAGAAGAGACAGAGTCTGTCTGTCTGATCTGTCTGTGATGAATATCTTGTAGATCTAGAACTCGATTACATCCTTCATAATCTCTCATGGACAAACACACGTAACATAGAACGATATCGTAGCATCTCTCAACAGACTGTGGGATGAGACGATTAACCAGGGACTTTGTTCCGCTGCGTAGATTTTTCCGCCCCTGATCATTTAGACAAATCACGATTTCGCAAGTGTTCACATCTTTCGAATTTCAGACGGGGAGGGGACATTTAGCCCATCCATTTAGTGGGGTGGAGACTTTGATAGTCTGGTTTGTATCTTTTCTCATACATCTATCCCCTGAACCTGATGGAGGATCTGACACATTAACGCAAGATTTTAGTTCTGGGTGTCCGAGACTCCATTCTTCATTACATTCCCACTTGTTGGACTTGAGTTAGCAACTGTATACTCTAGTACTTCTGTTGTCTCTGGACTGCTCAGCACTGTGTCCACCCATCGACCTGGAGGGCATGGTGTCCTGTTCCACCAACATCCTGTCCCTGACCTGGGATGCCAGCCCAGTGTACGGGGCCAACTACCCCTTACACTCCCAGAAGATAGGGGGCGCTATCTACACCACTTCATATCCCGCAATTATTTTTTTTATTTTTTTGACAGATAGCCAGGTGCACAGTCCAACACTCAGACATATTTACATACAATGCATTTGTGTTCAGTGAGTCTGCCAGATCAGAGGCAGTAGGGATGACCAGAGATGTTATCTTTATAAGTGTGTGAATTTGAACATTTTCCTGTCAAAATGTAACAAGTACTTTTGGGTGTTAGGGAAAATGTATGGAGTAAAGAGTACATCATTGTCTTTAGAAATGTGGTGAAGTAAAGGTAAACGTTGTCAAAAATACAAATAATACTCTCTCCTTTTCTCTGTCTCTCCCTTCTCTCTGTCTCTCTCTTTCTCCATCACCCCTCTCTCTCTCTCTCCCTCTCTCTCTTTCTCTCTCCCTACAGGTGCCTGTGCCCCCACCAATGTCACAACGTCTCTGCAGTGTGATGGCAACATGGGCACTGTCTCCTGGACGGCCGTTGCCAGGGCGGACATGTACCTAGCAACCGCCACAGGTGACGACGGACACACCCACACCTGCAGCTCCAACTCCACCGACTGTTCCTTCACCGACCTGCACTGCGCCGAGACCTACGCTGTCACCGTGGTTACCATAGAAAGGGGCTGCCATAGCGACCCCAGCCCTGACGTTGAACTCAGAACAGGTGAGAAGAGACAGAGTCTGTCTGTCTGATCTGTCTGTGATGAATATCTTGTAGATCTAGAACTCGATTACATCCTTCATAATCTCTCATGGACAAACACATGTAACATAGAACGATATCGTAGCATCTCTCAACAGACTGTGGGATGAGACGATTAACCAGGGACTTTGTTCCGCTGCATAGATTTTTTCCGCCCCTGATCATTTGGACAAATCACGATTTCGCAAGTGTTCACATCTTTAAAATTTCAGAAGGGGAGGGGACATTTAGCCCATCCATTTAGTGGGGTGGAGACTTTGATAGTCTGGTTTGTATCTTTTCTCATACATCTATCCCCTGAACCTGATGGAGGATCTGACGCATTAACGCAAGATTTTAGTTCTGGGTGTCCGAGACTCCATTCTTCATTACATTCCCACTTGTTGGACTTGAGTTAGCAACTGTATACTCTAGTACTTCTGTTGTCTTTGGACTGCTCAGCACTGTGTCCACCTATCGACCTGGAGGGCATGGTGTCCTGTTCCACCATCATCCTGTCCCTGACCTGGGATGCCAGCCCAGTGTACGGGGCCAACTACACCTTACACTCCCAGAAGATAGGGGGCGCTATCAACACCACTTCATATCCCGCAATTCGTTTTTTTTTTTTTGACAGATAGCCAGGTGCACAGTCCAACACTCAGACATAATTTCCATACAATGCATTTGTGTTCAGTGAGTCTGCCAGATCAGAGGCAGTAGGGATGACCAGAGATGTTATCTTTATAAGTGTGTGAATTTGAACATTTTCCTGTCAAAATGTAACAAGTACTTTTGGGTTTTAGGGAAAATGTATGGAGTAAAAAGTACATCATTGTCTTTAGAAATGTGGTGAAGTAAAAGTAAACGTTGTCAAAAATACAAATAATACTCTCTCCTTTTCTCTGTCTCTCCCTTCTCTCTGTCTCTCTCTTTCTCCATCACCCCCACTCTCTCTCTCTCTCCCTCTCTCTTTCTCTCTCCCTACAGGTGCCTGTCCCCCCACCAATGTCACAACGTCTCTGCAGTGTGATGGCAACATGGGCACTGTCTCCTGGACGGCCGTTGCCGGGGCGGACATGTACCTAGCAACCGCCACAGGTGACGACGGACACACCCACACCTGCAGCTCCAACTCCACCGACTGTTCCTTCACCGACCTGCACTGCGCCGAGACCTACGCTGTCACCGTGGTTACCATGGAAAGGGGCTGCCATAGCGACCCCAGCCCTGACGTTGAACTCAGAACAGGTGAGAAGAGACAGAGTCTGTCTGTCTGATCTGTCTGTGATGAATATCTTGTAGATCTAGAACTCGATTACATCCTTCATAATCTCTCATGGACAAACACACGTAACATAGAACGATATCGTAGCATCTCTCAACAGACTGTGGGATGAGACGATTAACCAGGGACTTTGTTCCGCTGCGTAGATTTTTTCCGCCCCTGATCATTTGGACAAATCACGATTTCGCAAGTGTTCACATCTTTCAAATTTCAGAAGGGGAGGGGACATTTAGCCCATCCATTTAGTGGGGTGGAGACTTTGATAGTCTGGTTTGTATCTTTTCTCATACATCTATCCCCTGAACCTGATGGAGGATCTGACGCATTAACGCAAGATTTTATTTCTGGGTGTCCGAGACTCCATTCTTCATTACATTCCCACTTGTTGGACTTGAGTTAGCAACTGTATACTCTAGTACTTCTGTTGTCTCTGGACTGCTCAGCACTGTGTCCACCCATCGACCTGGAGGGCATGGTGTCCTGTTCCCCCAACATCCTGTCCCTGACCTGGGATGCCAGCCCAGTGTACGGGGCCAACTACACCTTACACTCCCAGAAGATAGGGGGCACTATCAACACCACTTCATATCCCGCAAATATTTTTTTTATTTTTTTGACAGATAGCCAGGTGCACAGTCCAACACTCAGACATATTTACGTACAATGCATTTGTGTTCAGTGAGTCTGCCAGATCAGAGGCAGTAGGGATGACCAGAGATGTTATCTTTATAAGTGTGTGAATTTGAACATTTTCCTGTCAAAATGTAACAAGTACTTTTGGGTGTTAGGGAAAATGTATGGAGTAAAAAGTAGATCATTGTCTTTAGAAATGTGGTGAAGTAAAAGTAAACGTCAAAAATACAAATAATACACTCTCCTTTTCTCTGTCTCTCCCTTCTCTCGGTCTCTCTCTTTCTCCATCACCCTTCTCTCTCTCTCTCCCTCTCTCTTTCTCTCTCCCTACAGGTGCCTGTGCCCCCACCAATGTCACAACGTCTCTGCAGTGTGATGGCAACATGGGGACTGTCTCCTGGACGGCCGTTGCCAGGGCGGACATGTACCTAGCAACCGCCACAGGTGACGACGGACACACCCACACCTGCAGCTCCAACTCCACCGACTGTTCCTTCACCGACCTGCACTGCGCCGAGACCTACGCTGTCACCGTGGTTACCATGGAAAGGGGCTGCCATAGCGACCCCAGCCCTGACGTTGAACTCAGAACAGGTGAGAAGAGACAGAGTCTGTCTGTCTGATCTGTCTGTGATGAATATCTTGTAGAACTCGATTACATCCTTCATAATCTCTCATGGACAGACTCACGTAACATAGAACGATATCGTAGCATCTCTCAACAGACTGTGGGATGAGACGATTAACCAGGGACTTTGTTCCGCTGCGTAGATTTTTTCCGCCCCTGATCATTTGGACAAATCACGATTTCGCAAGTGTTCACATCTTTCACATTTCAGAAGGGGAGGGGACATTTAGCCCATCCATTTAGTGGGGTGGAGACTTTGATAGTCTGGTTTGTATCTTTTCTCATACATCTTTCCCCTGAACCTGATGGAGGATCTGACGCATTAACGCCAGATTTTAGTTCTGGGTGTCTGAGACTCCATTCTTCATTACATTCCCACTTGTTGGACTTGAGTTAGCAACTGTATACTCTAGTACTTCTGTTGTCTCTGGACTGCTCAGCACTGTGTCCACCCATCGACCTGGAGGGCATGGTGTCCTGTTCCACCAACATCCTGTCCCTGACCTGGGATGCCAGCCCAGTGTAAGGGGCCAACTACCCCTTACACTCCCAGAAGATAGGGGGCGCTATCAACACCACTTCATATCCCGCAATTTTTTTTTTTTAATTTGACAGATAGCCAGGTGCACAGTCCAACACTCAGACATATTTACATACAATGCATTTGTGTTCAGTGAGTCTGCCAGATCAGAGGCAGTAGGGATGACCAGAGATGTTATCATTATAAGTGTGTGAATTTGAACATTTTCCTGTCAAAATGTAACAAGTACTTTTGGGTGTTAGTGAAAATGTATGGAGTAAAAAGTACATCATTGTCTTTAGAAATGTGGTGAAGTAAAAGTAAACGTTCTCAAAAATACAAATAATACTCTCTCCTTTTCTCTGTCTCTCCCTTCTCTCTGTCTCTCTCTTTCTCCATCACCCCCCCCCCCCTCTCTCTCTGCGTCTCTCCCTTTCTCTCTCCCTACAGGTGCCTGTCCCCCCACCAATGTCACAACGTCTCTGCAGTGTGATGGCAACATGGGCACTGTCTCCTGGACGGCCGTTGCCAGGGCGGACATGTACCTAGCAACCGCCACAGGTGACGACGGACACACCCACACCTGCAGCTCCAACTCCACCGACTGTTCCTTCACCGACCTGCACTGCGCCGAGACCTACGCTGTCACCGTGGTTACCATGGAAAGGGGCTGCCATAGCGACCCCAGCCCTGACGTTGAACTCAGAACAGGTGAGAAGAGACAGAGTCTGTCTGTCTGATCTGTCTGTGATGAATATCTTGTAGATCTAGAACTCGATTACATCCTTCATAATCTCTCATGGACAAACACACGTAACATAGAACGATATCGTAGCATCTCTCAACAGACTGTGGGATGAGACGATTAACCAGGGACTTTGTTCCGCTGCGTAGATTTTTCCGCCCCTGCTCATTTAGACAAATCACGATTTCGCAAGTGTTCACATCTTTCGAATTTCAGAAGGG
This sequence comes from Salvelinus fontinalis, assembly GCF_029448725.1. Lineage (NCBI taxonomy): Eukaryota > Metazoa > Chordata > Actinopteri > Salmoniformes > Salmonidae > Salvelinus > Salvelinus fontinalis. The sequence goes on along the minus strand of NC_074681.1, from coordinate 11,426,359 downwards.
GAGGGGACATTTAGCCCATCCATTTAGTGGGGTGGAGACTTTGATAGTCTGGTTTGTATCTTTTCTCATACATCTATCCCCTGAACCTGATGGAGGATCTGACGCATTAACGCAAGATTTTAGTTCTGGGTGTCTGAGACTCCATTCTTCATTACATTCCCACTTGTTGGACTTGAGTTAGCAACTGTATACTCTAGTACTTCTGTTGTCTCTGGACTGCTCAGCACTGTGTCCACCCATCGACCTGGAGGGCATGGTGTCCTGTTCCCCCAACATCCTGTCCCTGACCTGGGATGCCAGCCCAGTGTACGGGGCCAACTACCCCTTACACTCCCAGAAGATAGGGGGCGATATCAACACCACTTCATATCCCGCAATTATTATTTTAATTTTTTTTTGACAGATAGCCAGGTGCACAGTCCAACACTCAGACATAATTTACATACAAAGCATTTGTGTTCAGTGAGTCTGCCAGATCAGAGGCAGTAGGGATGACCAGAGATGTTATCTTTATAAGTGTGTGAATTTGAACATTTTCCTGTCAAAATGTAACAAGTACTTTTGGGTTTTAGGGAAAATGTATGGAGTAAAAAGTACATCATTGTCTTTAGAAATGTGGTGAAGAAAAAGTAAACGTTGTCAAAAATACAAATAATACTCTCTCCTTTTCTCTGTCTCTCCCTTCTCTCTGTCTCTCTCTTTCTCCATCACCCCCCTCTCTCTCTTTCTCTCTCCCTACAGGTGCCTGTGCCCCCACCAATGTCACAACGTCTCTGCAGTGTGATGGCAACATGGGGACTGTCTCCTGGACGGCCGTTGCCAGGGCGGACATGTACCTAGCAACCGCCACAGGTGACGACGGACACACCCACACCTGCAGCTCCAACTCCACCGACTGTTCCTTCACCGACCTGCACTGCGCCGAGACCTACGCTGTCACCGTGGTTACCATAGAAAGGGGCTGCCATAGCGACCCCAGCCCTGACGTTGAACTCAGAACAGGTGAGAAGAGACAGAGTCTGTCTGTCTGATCTGTCTGTGATGAATATCTTGTAGAACTCGATTACATCCTTCATAATCTCTCATGGAGAGACTCACGTAACATAGAACGATATCGTAGCATCTCTCAACAGACTGTGGGATGAGACGATTAACCAGGGACTTTGTTCCGCTGCGTAGATTTTTTCCGCCCCTGATCATTTCGACAAATCACGATTTCGCAAGCGTTCACATCTTTCACATTTCAGAAGGGGAGGGGACATTTAGCCCATCCATTTAGTGGGGTGGAGACTTTGATAGTCTGGTTTGTATCTTTTCTCATACATCTATCCCCTGAACCTGATGGAGGATCTGACGCATTAACGCCAGATTTTAGTTCTGGGTGTCTGAGACTCCATTCTTCATTACATTCCCACTTGTTGGACTTGAGTTAGCAACTGTATACTCTAGTCCTTCTGTTGTCTCTGGACTGCTCAGCACTGTGTCCACCCATCGATCTGGAGGGCATGGTGTCCTGTTCCCCCAACATCCTGTCCCTGACCTGGGATGCCAGCCCAGTGTACGGGGCCAACTACCCCTTACACTCCCAGAAGATAGGGGGCGATATCAACACCACTTCATTTCCCGCAATTATTATTTTTAATTTTTTTTGACAGATAGCCAGGTGCACAGTCCAACACTCAGACATAATTTACATACAAAGCATTTGTGTTCAGTGAGTCTGCCAGATCAGAGGCAGTAGGGATGACCAGAGATGTTATCTTTATAAGTGTGTGAATTTGAACATTTTCCTGTCAAAATGTAACAAGTACTTTGGGGTTTTAGGGAAAATGTATGGAGTAAAAAGTACATCATTGTCTTTAGAAATGTGGTGAAGTAAAAGTAAACGTCAAAAATACAAATAATACACTCTCCTTTTCTCTGTCTCTCCCTTCTCTCGGTCTCTCTCTTTCTCCATCACCCTTCTCTCTCTCTCTCCCTCTCTCTTTCTCTCTCCCTACAGGTGCCTGTGCCCCCACCAATGTCACAACGTCTCTGCAGTGTGATGGCAACATGGGGACTGTCTCCTGGACGGCCGTTGCCAGGGCGGACATGTACCTAGCAACCGCCACAGGTGACGACGGACACACCCACACCTGCAGCTCCAACTCCACCGACTGTTCCTTCACCGACCTGCACTGCGCCGAGACCTACGCTGTCACCGTGGTTACCATGGAAAGGGGCTGCCATAGCGACCCCAGCCCTGACGTTGAACTCAGAACAGGTGAGAAGAGACAGAGTCTGTCTGTCTGATCTGTCTGTGATGAATATCTTGTAGAACTCGATTACATCCTTCATAATCTCTCATGGACAGACTCACGTAACATAGAACGATATCGTAGCATCTCTCAACAGACTGTGGGATGAGACGATTAACCAGGGACTTTGTTCCGCTGCGTAGATTTTTTCCGCCCCTGATCATTTGGACAAATCACGATTTCGCAAGTGTTCACATCTTTCACATTTCAGAAGGGGAGGGGACATTTAGCCCATCCATTTAGTGGGGTGGAGACTTTGATAGTCTGGTTTGTATCTTTTCTCATACATCTTTCCCCTGAACCTGATGGAGGATCTGACGCATTAACGCCAGATTTTAGTTCTGGGTGTCTGAGACTCCATTCTTCATTACATTCCCACTTGTTGGACTTGAGTTAGCAACTGTATACTCTAGTACTTCTGTTGTCTCTGGACTGCTCAGCACTGTGTCCACCCATCGACCTGGAGGGCATGGTGTCCTGTTCCACCAACATCCTGTCCCTGACCTGGGATGCCAGCCCAGTGTAAGGGGCCAACTACCCCTTACACTCCCAGAAGATAGGGGGCGCTATCAACACCACTTCATATCCCGCAATTTTTTTTTTTTAATTTGACAGATAGCCAGGTGCACAGTCCAACACTCAGACATATTTACATACAATGCATTTGTGTTCAGTGAGTCTGCCAGATCAGAGGCAGTAGGGATGACCAGAGATGTTATCATTATAAGTGTGTGAATTTGAACATTTTCCTGTCAAAATGTAACAAGTACTTTTGGGTGTTAGTGAAAATGTATGGAGTAAAAAGTACATCATTGTCTTTAGAAATGTGGTGAAGTAAAAGTAAACGTTCTCAAAAATACAAATAATACTCTCTCCTTTTCTCTGTCTCTCCCTTCTCTCTGTCTCTCTCTTTCTCCATCACCCCCCCCCCCCTCTCTCTCTGCGTCTCTCCCTTTCTCTCTCCCTACAGGTGCCTGTCCCCCCACCAATGTCACAACGTCTCTGCAGTGTGATGGCAACATGGGCACTGTCTCCTGGACGGCCGTTGCCAGGGCGGACATGTACCTAGCAACCGCCACAGGTGACGACGGACACACCCACACCTGCAGCTCCAACTCCACCGACTGTTCCTTCACCGACCTGCACTGCGCCGAGACCTACGCTGTCACCGTGGTTACCATGGAAAGGGGCTGCCATAGCGACCCCAGCCCTGACGTTGAACTCAGAACAGGTGAGAAGAGACAGAGTCTGTCTGTCTGATCTGTCTGTGATGAATATCTTGTAGATCTAGAACTCGATTACATCCTTCATAATCTCTCATGGACAAACACACGTAACATAGAACGATATCGTAGCATCTCTCAACAGACTGTGGGATGAGACGATTAACCAGGGACTTTGTTCCGCTGCGTAGATTTTTCCGCCCCTGATCATTTAGACAAATCACGATTTCGCAAGTGTTCACATCTTTCGAATTTCAGAAGGGGAGGGGACATTTAGCCCATCCATTTAGTGGGGTGGAGACTTTGATAGTCTGGTTTGTATCTTTTCTCATACATCTATCCCCTGAACCTGATGGAGGATCTGACGCATTAACGCAAGATTTTAGTTCTGGGTGTCTGAGACTCCATTCTTCATTACATTCCCACTTGTTGGACTTGAGTTAGCAACTGTATACTCTAGTACTTCTGTTGTCTCTGGACTGCTCAGCACTGTGTCCACCCATCGACCTGGAGGGCATGGTGTCCTGTTCCCCCAACATCCTGTCCCTGACCTGGGATGCCAGCCCAGTGTACGGGGCCAACTACCCCTTACACTCCCAGAAGATAGGGGGCGATATCAACACCACTTCATATCCCGCAATTATTATTTTAATTTTTTTTTGACAGATAGCCAGGTGCACAGTCCAACACTCAGACATAATTTACATACAAAGCATTTGTGTTCAGTGAGTCTGCCAGATCAGAGGCAGTAGGGATGACCAGAGATGTTATCTTTATAAGTGTGTGAATTTGAACATTTTCCTGTCAAAATGTAACAAGTACTTTTGGGTTTTAGGGAAAATGTATGGAGTAAAAAGTACATCATTGTCTTTAGAAATGTGGTGAAGAAAAAGTAAACGTTGTCAAAAATACAAATAATACTCTCTCCTTTTCTCTGTCTCTCCCTTCTCTCTGTCTCTCTCTTTCTCCATCACCCCCCTCTCTCTCTTTCTCTCTCCCTACAGGTGCCTGTGCCCCCACCAATGTCACAACGTCTCTGCAGTGTGATGGCAACATGGGGACTGTCTCCTGGACGGCCGTTGCCAGGGCGGACATGTACCTAGCAACCGCCACAGGTGACGACGGACACACCCACACCTGCAGCTCCAACTCCACCGACTGTTCCTTCACCGACCTGCACTGCGCCGAGACCTACGCTGTCACCGTGGTTACCATAGAAAGGGGCTGCCATAGCGACCCCAGCCCTGACGTTGAACTCAGAACAGGTGAGAAGAGACAGAGTCTGTCTGTCTGATCTGTCTGTGATGAATATCTTGTAGAACTCGATTACATCCTTCATAATCTCTCATGGACAGACGCACGTAACATAGAACGATATCGTAGCATCTCTCAACAGACTGTGGGATGAGACGATTAACCAGGGACTTTGTTCCGCTGCGTAGATTTTTTCCGCCCCTGATCATTTCGACAAATCACGATTTCGCAAGCGTTCACATCTTTCACATTTCAGAAGGGGAGGGGACATTTAGCCCATCCATTTAGTGGGGTGGAGACTTTGATAGTCTGGTTTGTATCTTTTCTCATACATCTATCCCCTGAACCTGATGGAGGATCTGACGCATTAACGCAAGATTTTAGTTCTGGGTGTCCGAGGTTCCATTCTTCATTACATTCCCACTTGTTGGACTTGAGTTAGCAACTGTATACTCTAGTCCTTCTGTTGTCTCTGGACTGCTCAGCACTGTGTCCACCCATCGACCTGGAGGTCATGGTGTCCTGTTCCACCAACATCCTGTCCCTGACCTGGGATGCCAGCCCAGTGTACGGGGCCAACTACACCTTACACTCCCAGAAGATAGGGGGCACTATCAACACCACTTCATATCCCGCAATTAGTTTTTTTTTTTTTTGACAGATAGCCAGGTGCACAGTCCAACACTCAGACATAATTTACATACAAAGCATTTGTGTTCAGTGAGTCTGCCAGATCAGAGGCAGTAGGGATGACCAGAGATGTTATCTTTATAAGTGTGTGAATTTGAACATTTTCCTGTCAAAATGTAAAAGTACTTTTGGGTTTTAGGGAAAATGTATGGAGTAAAAAGTACATCATTGGCTTTGGAAATGTGGTGAAGTAAAAGTAAACGTTGTCAAAAATACAAATAATACTCTCTCCTTTTCTCTGTCTCTCCCTTCTCTCTGTCTCTCTCTTTCTCCATCACCCCCCTCTCTCTCTCTCCCTCTCTCTCTTTCTCTCTCCCTACAGGTGCCTGTGCCCCCACCAATGTCACAACGTCTCTGCAGTGTGATGGCAACATGGGCACTGTCTCCTGGACGGCCGTTGCCAGGGCGGACATGTACCTAGCAACCGCCACAGGTGACGACGGACACACCCACACCTGCAGCTCCAACTCCACCGACTGTTCCTTCACCGACCTGCACTGCGCCGAGACCTACGCTGTCACCGTGGTTACCATGGAAAGGGGCTGCCATAGCGACCCCAGCCCTGACGTTGAACTCAGAACAGGTGAGAAGAGACAGAGTCTGTCTGTCTGATCTGTCTGTGATGAATATCTTGTAGATCTAGAACTCGATTACATCCTTCATAATCTCTCATGGACAAACACACGTAACATAGAACGATATCGTAGCATCTCTCAACAGACTGTGGGATGAGACGATTAACCAGGGACTTTGTTCCGCTGCGTAGATTTTTCCGCCCCTGATCATTTAGACAAATCACGATTTCGCAAGTGTTCACATCTTTCGAATTTCAGAAGGGGAGGGGACATTTAGCCCATCCATTTAGTGGGGTGGAGACTTTGATAGTCTGGTTTGTATCTTTTCTCATACATCTATCCCCTGAACCTGATGGAGGATCTGACGCATTAACGCAAGATTTTAGTTCTGGGTGTCTGAGACTCCATTCTTCATTACATTCCCACTTGTTGGACTTGAGTTAGCAACTGTATACTCTAGTACTTCTGTTGTCTCTGGACTGCTCAGCACTGTGTCCACCCATCGACCTGGAGGGCATGGTGTCCTGTTCCCCCAACATCCTGTCCCTGACCTGGGATGCCAGCCCAGTGTACGGGGCCAACTACCCCTTACACTCCCAGAAGATAGGGGGCGATATCAACACCACTTCATATCCCGCAATTATTATTTTTAATTTTTTTTGACAGATAGCCAGGTGCACAGTCCAACACTCAGACATAATTTACATACAAAGCATTTGTGTTCAGTGAGTCTGCCAGATCAGAGGCAGTAGGGATGACCAGAGATGTTATCTTTATAAGTGTGTGAATTTGAACATTTTCCTGTCAAAATGTAACAAGTACTTTTGGGTTTTAGGGAAAATGTATGGAGTAAAAAGTACATCATTGTCTTTAGAAGTGTGGTGAAGAAAAAGTAAACGTTGTCAAAAATACAAATAATACTCTCTCCTTTTCTCTGTCTCTCCCTTCTCTCTGTCTCTCTCTTTCTCCATCACCCCCCTCTCTCTCTTTCTCTCTCCCTACAGGTGCCTGTGCCCCCACCAATGTCACAACGTCTCTGCAGTGTGATGGCAACATGGGGACTGTCTCCTGGACGGCCGTTGCCAGGGCGGACATGTACCTAGCAACCGCCACAGGTGACGACGGACACACCCACACCTGCAGCTCCAACTCCACCGACTGTTCCTTCACCGACCTGCACTGCGCCGAGACCTACGCTGTCACCGTGGTTACCATAGAAAGGGGCTGCCATAGCGACCCCAGCCCTGACGTTGAACTCAGAACAGGTGAGAAGAGACAGAGTCTGTCTGTCTGATCTGTCTGTGATGAATATCTTGTAGAACTCGATTACATCCTTCATAATCTCTCATGGAGAGACTCACGTAACATAGAACGATATCGTAGCATCTCTCAACAGACTGTGGGATGAGACGATTAACCAGGGACTTTGTTCCGCTGCGTAGATTTTTTCCGCCCCTGATCATTTCGACAAATCACGATTTCGCAAGCGTTCACATCTTTCACATTTCAGAAGGGGAGGGGACATTTAGCCCATCCATTTAGTGGGGTGGAGACTTTGATAGTCTGGTTTGTATCTTTTCTCATACATCTATCCCCTGAACCTGATGGAGGATCTGACGCATTAACGCCAGATTTTAGTTCTGGGTGTCTGAGACTCCATTCTTCATTACATTCCCACTTGTTGGACTTGAGTTAGCAACTGTATACTCTAGTCCTTCTGTTGTCTCTGGACTGCTCAGCACTGTGTCCACCCATCGATCTGGAGGGCATGGTGTCCTGTTCCCCCAACATCCTGTCCCTGACCTGGGATGCCAGCCCAGTGTACGGGGCCAACTACCCCTTACACTCCCAGAAGATAGGGGGCGATATCAACACCACTTCATTTCCCGCAATTATTATTTTTAATTTTTTTTGACAGATAGCCAGGTGCACAGTCCAACACTCAGACATAATTTACATACAAAGCATTTGTGTTCAGTGAGTCTGCCAGATCAGAGGCAGTAGGGATGACCAGAGATGTTATCTTTATAAGTGTGTGAATTTGAACATTTTCCTGTCAAAATGTAACAAGTACTTTTGGGTGTTAGTGAAAATGTATGGAGTAAAAAGTACATCATTGTCTTTAGAAATGTGGTGAAGTAAAAGTAAACGTTCTCAAAAATACAAATAATACTCTCTCCTTTTCTCTGTCTCTCCCTTCTCTCTGTCTCTCTCTTTCTCCATCACCCCCCCCCCCCCTCTCTCTCTGCGTCTCTCCCTTTCTCTCTCCCTACAGGTGCCTGTCCCCCCACCAATGTCACAACGTCTCTGCAGTGTGATGGCAACATGGGCACTGTCTCCTGGACGGCCGTTGCCAGGGCGGACATGTACCTAGCAACCGCCACAGGTGACGACGGACACACCCACACCTGCAGCTCCAACTCCACCGACTGTTCCTTCACCGACCTGCACTGCGCCGAGACCTACGCTGTCACCGTGGTTACCATGGAAAGGGGCTGCCATAGCGACCCCAGCCCTGACGTTGAACTCAGAACAGGTGAGAAGAGACAGAGTCTGTCTGTCTGATCTGTCTGTGATGAATATCTTGTAGATCTAGAACTCGATTACATCCTTCATAATCTCTCATGGACAAACACACGTAACATAGAACGATATCGTAGCATCTCTCAACAGACTGTGGGATGAGACGATTAACCAGGGACTTTGTTCCGCTGCGTAGATTTTTCCGCCCCTGATCATTTAGACAAATCACGATTTCGCAAGTGTTCACATCTTTCGAATTTCAGAAGGGGAGGGGACATTTAGCCCATCCATTTAGTGGGGTGGAGACTTTGATAGTCTGGTTTGTATCTTTTCTCATACATCTATCCCCTGAACCTGATGGAGGATCTGACGCATTAACGCAAGATTTTAGTTCTGGGTGTCTGAGACTCCATTCTTCATTACATTCCCACTTGTTGGACTTGAGTTAGCAACTGTATACTCTAGTACTTCTGTTGTCTCTGGACTGCTCAGCACTGTGTCCACCCATCGACCTGGAGGGCATGGTGTCCTGTTCCCCCAACATCCTGTCCCTGACCTGGGATGCCAGCCCAGTGTACGGGGCCAACTACCCCTTACACTCCCAGAAGATAGGGGGCGATATCAACACCACTTCATATCCCGCAATTATTATTTTAAATTTTTTTTGACAGATAGCCAGGTGCACAGTCCAACACTCAGACATAATTTACATACAAAGCATTTGTGTTCAGTGAGTCTGCCAGATCAGAGGCAGTAGGGATGACCAGAGATGTTATCTTTATAAGTGTGTGAATTTGAACATTTTCCTGTCAAAATGTAACAAGTACTTTTGGGTTTTAGGGAAAATGTATGGAGTAAAAAGTACATCATTGTCTTTAGAAATGTGGTGAAGAAAAAGTAAACGTTGTCAAAAATACAAATAATACTCTCTCCTTTTCTCTGTCTCTCCCTTCTCTCTGTCTCTCTCTTTCTCCATCACCCCCCTCTCTCTCTTTCTCTCTCCCTACAGGTGCCTGTGCCCCCACCAATGTCACAACGTCTCTGCAGTGTGATGGCAACATGGGGACTGTCTCCTGGACGGCCGTTGCCAGGGCGGACATGTACCTAGCAACCGCCACAGGTGACGACGGACACACCCACACCTGCAGCTCCAACTCCACCGACTGTTCCTTCACCGACCTGCACTGCGCCGAGACCTACGCTGTCACCGTGGTTACCATAGAAAGGGGCTGCCATAGCGACCCCAGCCCTGACGTTGAACTCAGAACAGGTGAGAAGAGACAGAGTCTGTCTGTCTGATCTGTCTGTGATGAATATCTTGTAGAACTCGATTACATCCTTCATAATCTCTCATGGACAGACGCACGTAACATAGAACGATATCGTAGCATCTCTCAACAGACTGTGGGATGAGACGATTAACCAGGGACTTTGTTCCGCTGCGTAGATTTTTTCCGCCCCTGATCATTTCGACAAATCACGATTTCGCAAGCGTTCACATCTTTCACATTTCAGAAGGGGAGGGGACATTTAGCCCATCCATTTAGTGGGGTGGAGACTTTGATAGTCTGGTTTGTATCTTTTCTCATACATCTATCCCCTGAACCTGATGGAGGATCTGACGCATTAACGCAAGATTTTAGTTCTGGGTGTCCGAGGTTCCATTCTTCATTACATTCCCACTTGTTGGACTTGAGTTAGCAACTGTATACTCTAGTCCTTCTGTTGTCTCTGGACTGCTCAGCACTGTGTCCACCCATCGACCTGGAGGTCATGGTGTCCTGTTCCACCAACATCCTGTCCCTGACCTGGGATGCCAGCCCAGTGTACGGGGCCAACTACACCTTACACTCCCAGAAGATAGGGGGCACTATCAACACCACTTCATATCCCGCAATTAGTTTTTTTTTTTTTTGACAGATAGCCAGGTGCACAGTCCAACACTCAGACATAATTTACATACAAAGCATTTGTGTTCAGTGAGTCTGCCAGATCAGAGGCAGTAGGGATGACCAGAGATGTTATCTTTATAAGTGTGTGAATTTGAACATTTTCCTGTCAAAATGTAAAAGTACTTTTGGGTTTTAGGGAAAATGTATGGAGTAAAAAGTACATCATTGGCTTTGGAAATGTGGTGAAGTAAAAGTAAACGTTGTCAAAAATACAAATAATACTCTCTCCTTTTCTCTGTCTCTCCCTTCTCTCTGTCTCTCTCTTTCTCCATCACCCCCCTCTCTCTCTCTCCCTCTCTCTCTTTCTCTCTCCCTACAGGTGCCTGTGCCCCCACCAATGTCACAACGTCTCTGCAGTGTGATGGCAACATGGGCACTGTCTCCTGGACGGCCGTTGCCAGGGCGGACATGTACCTAGCAACCGCCACAGGTGACGACGGACACACCCACACCTGCAGCTCCAACTCCACCGACTGTTCCTTCACCGACCTGCACTGCGCCGAGACCTACGCTGTCACCGTGGTTACCATGGAAAGGGGCTGCCATAGCGACCCCAGCCCTGACGTTGAACTCAGAACAGGTGAGAAGAGACAGAGTCTGTCTGTCTGATCTGTCTGTGATGAATATCTTGTAGATCTAGAACTCGATTACATCCTTCATAATCTCTCATGGACAAACACACGTAACATAGAACGATATCGTAGCATCTCTCAACAGACTGTGGGATGAGACGATTAACCAGGGACTTTGTTCCGCTGCGTAGATTTTTCCGCCCCTGATCATTTAGACAAATCACGATTTCGCAAGTGTTCACATCTTTCGAATTTCAGAAGGGGAGGGGACATTTAGCCCATCCATTTAGTGGGGTGGAGACTTTGATAGTCTGGTTTGTATCTTTTCTCATACATCTATCCCCTGAACCTGATGGAGGATCTGACGCATTAACGCAAGATTTTAGTTCTGGGTGTCTGAGACTCCATTCTTCATTACATTCCCACTTGTTGGACTTGAGTTAGCAACTGTATACTCTAGTACTTCTGTTGTCTCTGGACTGCTCAGCACTGTGTCCACCCATCGACCTGGAGGTCATGGTGTCCTGTTCCACCAACATCCTGTCCCTGACCTGGGATGCCAGCCCAGTGTACGGGGCCAACTACCCCTTACACTCCCAGAAGATAGGGGGCGATATCAACACCACTTCATATCCCGCAATTATTATTTTTAATTTTTTTTGACAGATAGCCAGGTGCACAGTCCAACACTCAGACATAATTTACATACAAAGCATTTGTGTTCAGTGAGTCTGCCAGATCAGAGGCAGTAGGGATGACCAGAGATGTTATCTTTATAAGTGTGTGAATTTGAACATTTTCCTGTCAAAATGTAACAAGTACTTTTGGGTTTTAGGGAAAATGTATGGAGTAAAAAGTACATCATTGTCTTTAGAAGTGTGGTGAAGAAAAAGTAAACGTTGTCAAAAATACAAATAATACTCTCTCCTTTTCTCTGTCTCTCCCTTCTCTCTGTCTCTCTCTTTCTCCATCACCCCCCTCTCTCTCTTTCTCTCTCCCTACAGGTGCCTGTGCCCCCACCAATGTCACAACGTCTCTGCAGTGTGATGGCAACATGGGGACTGTCTCCTGGACGGCCGTTGCCAGGGCGGACATGTACCTAGCAACCGCCACAGGTGACGACGGACACACCCACACCTGCAGCTCCAACTCCACCGACTGTTCCTTCACCGACCTGCACTGCGCCGAGACCTACGCTGTCACCGTGGTTACCATAGAAAGGGGCTGCCATAGCGACCCCAGCCCTGACGTTGAACTCAGAACAGGTGAGAAGAGACAGAGTCTGTCTGTCTGATCTGTCTGTGATGAATATCTTGTAGAACTCGATTACATCCTTCATAATCTCTCATGGAGAGACTCACGTAACATAGAACGATATCGTAGCATCTCTCAACAGACTGTGGGATGAGACAATTAACCAGGGACTTTGTTCCGCTGCGTAGATTTTTTCCGCCCCTGATCATTTCGACAAATCACGATTTCGCAAGCGTTCACATCTTTCACATTTCAGAAGGGGAGGGGACATTTAGCCCATCCATTTAGTGGGGTGGAGACTTTGATAGTCTGGTTTGTATCTTTTCTCATACATCTATCCCCTGAACCTGATGGAGGATCTGACGCATTAACGCCAGATTTTAGTTCTGGGTGTCTGAGACTCCATTCTTCATTACATTCCCACTTGTTGGACTTGAGTTAGCAACTGTATACTCTAGTCCTTCTGTTGTCTCTGGACTGCTCAGCACTGTGTCCACCCATCGATCTGGAGGGCATGGTGTCCTGTTCCCCCAACATCCTGTCCCTGACCTGGGATGCCAGCCCAGTGTACGGGGCCAACTACCCCTTACACTCCCAGAAGATAGGGGGCGATATCAACACCACTTCATTTCCCGCAATTATTATTTTTAATTTTTTTTGACAGATAGCCAGGTGCACAGTCCAACACTCAGACATAATTTACATACAAAGCATTTGTGTTCAGTGAGTCTGCCAGATCAGAGGCAGTAGGGATGACCAGAGATGTTATCTTTATAAGTGTGTGAATTTGAACATTTTCCTGTCAAAATGTAACAAGTACTTTGGGGTTTTAGGGAAAATGTATGGAGTAAAAAGTACATCATTGTCTTTAGAAATGTGTTGAAGAAAAAGTAAACGTTGTCAAAAATACAAATAATACTCTCTCCTTTTCTCTGTCTCTCCTTTCTCTCTGTCTCTCTCTTTCTCCATCACCCCCCTCTCTCTCTCTCCCTCTCTCTCTTTCTCTCTCCCTACAGGTGCCTGTGCCCCCACCAATGTCACAACGTCTCTGCAGTGTGATGGCAACATGGGGACTGTCTCCTGGACGGCCGTTGCCAGGGCGGACATGTACCTAGCAACCGCCACAGGTGACGACGGACACACCCACACCTGCAGCTCCAACTCCACCGACTGTTCCTTCACCGACCTGCACTGCGCCGAGACCTACGCTGTCACCGTGGTTACCATAGAAAGGGGCTGCCATAGCGACCCCAGCCCTGACGTTGAACTCAGAACAGGTGAGAAGAGACAGAGTCTGTCTGTCTGATCTGTCTGTGATGAATATCTTGTAGAACTCGATTACATCCTTCATAATCTTTCATGGACAGACTCACGTAACATAGAACGATATCGTAGCATCTCTCAACAGACTGTGGGATGAGACGATTAACCAGGGACTTTGTTCCGCTGCGTAGATTTTTTCCGCCCCTGATCATTTCGACAAATCACGATTTCGCAAGTGTTCACATCTTTCACATTTCAGAAGGGGAGGGGACATTTAGCCCATCCATTTAGTGGGGTGGAGACTTTGATAGTCTGGTTTGTATCTTTTCTCATACATCTATCCCCTGAACCTGATGGAGGATCTGACGCATTAACGCAAGATTTTAGTTCTGGGTGTCCGAGGTTCCATTCTTCATTACATTCCCACTTGTTGGACTTGAGTTAGCAACTGTATACTCTAGTCCTTCTGTTGTCTCTGGACTGCTCAGCACTGTGTCCACCCATCGACCTGGAGGTCATGGTGTCCTGTTCCACCAACATCCTGTCCCTGACCTGGGATGCCAGCCCAGTGTACGGGGCCAACTACACCTTACACTCCCAGAAGATAGGGGGCACTATCAACACCACTTCATATCCCGCAATTAGTTTTTTTTTTTTTTGACAGATAGCCAGGTGCACAGTCCAACACTCAGACATAATTTACATACAAAGCATTTGTGTTCAGTGAGTCTGCCAGATCAGAGGCAGTAGGGATGACCAGAGATGTTATCTTTATAAGTGTGTGAATTTGAACATTTTCCTGTCAAAATGTAAAAGTACTTTTGGGTTTTAGGGAAAATGTATGGAGTAAAAAGTACATCATTGGCTTTGGAAATGTGGTGAAGTAAAAGTAAACGTTGTCAAAAATACAAATAATACTCTCTCCTTTTCTCTGTCTCTCCCTTCTCTCTGTCTCTCTCTTTCTCCATCACCCCCCTCTCTCTCTCTCCCTCTCTCTCTTTCTCTCTCCCTACAGGTGCCTGTGCCCCCACCAATGTCACAACGTCTCTGCAGTGTGATGGCAACATGGGCACTGTCTCCTGGACGGCCGTTGCCAGGGCGGACATGTACCTAGCAACCGCCACAGGTGACGACGGACACACCCACACCTGCAGCTCCAACTCCACCGACTGTTCCTTCACCGACCTGCACTGCGCCGAGACCTACGCTGTCACCGTGGTTACCATGGAAAGGGGCTGCCATAGCGACCCCAGCCCTGACGTTGAACTCAGAACAGGTGAGAAGAGACAGAGTCTGTCTGTCTGATCTGTCTGTGATGAATATCTTGTAGAACTCGATTACATCCTTCATAATCTCTCATGGACAGACTCACGTAACATAGAACGATATCGTAGCATCTCTCAACAGACTGTGGGATGAGACGATTAACCAGGGACTTTGTTCCGCTGCGTAGATTTTTTCCGCCCCTGATCATTTGGACAAATCACGATTTCGCAAGTGTTCACATCTTTCACATTTCAGAAGGGGAGGGGACATTTAGCCCATCCATTTAGTGGGGTGGAGACTTTGATAGTCTGGTTTGTATCTTTTCTTATACATCTATCCCCTGAACCTGATGGAGGATCTGACGCATTAACGCAAGATTTTAGTTCTGGGTGTCCGAGACTCCATTCTTCATTACATTCCCACTTGTTGGACTTGAGTTAGCAACTGTATACTCTAGTCCTTCTGTTGTCTCTGGACTGCTCAGCACTGTGTCCACCCATCGACCTGGAGAGCATGGTGTCCTGTTCCCCCAACATCCTGTCCCTGACCTGGGATGCCAGCCCAGTGTACGGGGCCAACTACACCTTACACTCCCAGAAGATAGGGGGCGCTATCAACACCACTTCATATCCCGCAATTCTTTTTTTTTTTTTTTTGACAGATAGCCAGGTGCACAGTCCAACACTCAGACATAATTTACATACAATGCATTTGTGTTCAGTGAGTCTGCCAGATCAGAGGCAGTAGGGATGACCAGAGATGTTATCTTTATAAGTGTGTGAATTTGACCATTTTCCTGTCAAAATGTAAAAGTACTTTTGGGTGTTAGGGAAAATGTATGGAGTAAAAAGTACATCATTGTCTTTAGAAATGTGGTGAAGTAAAAGTAAGCGTTGTCAAAAATACAAATAATACTCTCTCCTTTTCTCTGTCTCTCCCTTCTCTCTGTCTCTCTCTTTACATTTACATTTACATTTAAGTCATTTAGCAGACGCTCTTATCCAGAGCGACTTACAAATTGGTGCATTCACCTTATGACATCCTCCATCACCCCCCTCTCTCTCTCTCCCTCTCTCTCCTTCTCTCTCCCTACAGGTGCCTGTGCCCCCACCAATGTCACAACGTCTCTGCAGTGTGATGGCAACATGGGGACTGTCTCCTGGACGGCCGTTGCCAGGGCGGACATGTACCTAGCAACCGCCACAGGTGACGACGGACACACCCACACCTGCAGCTCCAACTCCACCGACTGTTCCTTCACCGACCTGCACTGCGCCGAGACCTACGCTGTCACCGTGGTTACCATGGAAAGGGGCTGCCATAGCGACCCCAGCCCTGACGTTGAACTCAGAACAGGTGAGAAGAGACAGAGTCTGTCTGTCTGATCTGTCTGTGATGAATATCTTGTAGAACTCGATTACATCCTTCAT
The DNA here is from genome assembly GCF_029448725.1 of Salvelinus fontinalis. Lineage (NCBI taxonomy): Eukaryota > Metazoa > Chordata > Actinopteri > Salmoniformes > Salmonidae > Salvelinus > Salvelinus fontinalis. Next base: position 11,410,060 of record NC_074681.1, on the reverse strand, counting down.
AATCTCTCATGGACAGACTCACGTAACATAGAACGATATCGTAGCATCTCTCAACAGACTGTGGGATGAGACGATTAACCAGGGACTTTGTTCCGCTGCGTCGATTTTTTCCGCCCCTGATCATTTGGACAAATCACGATTTCGCAAGTGTTCACATCTTTCACATTTCAGAAGGGGAGGGGACATTTAGCCCATCCATTTAGTGGGGTGGAGACTTTGATAGTCTGGTTTGTATCTTTTCTCATACATCTATCCCCTGAACCTGATGGAGGATCTGACGCATTAATGCAAGAATTTAGTTCTGGGTGTCTGAGACTCCATTCTTCATTACATTCCCACTTGTTGGACTTGAGTTAGCAACTGTATACTCTAGTACTTCTGTTGTCTCTGGACTGCTCAGCACTGTGTCCACCCATCGATCTGGAGGGCATGGTGTCCTGTTCCCCCAACATCCTGTCCCTGACCTGGGATGCCAGCCCAGTGTACGGGGCCAACTACCCCTTACACTCCCAGAAGATAGGGGGCGATATCAACACCACTTCATATCCCGCAATTATTATTATTTTTTTTTTGTTGACAGATAGCCAGGTGCACAGTCCAACACTCAGACATAATTTACATACAATGCATTTGTGTTCAGTGAGTCTGCCAGATCAGAGGCAGTAGGGATGACCAGAGATGTTATCTTTATAAGTGTGTGAATTTGAACATTTTCCTGTCAAAATGTAACAAGTACTTTTGGGTGTTAGGGAAAATGTATGGAGTAAAAAGTACATCATTGTCTTTAGAAATGTGGTGAAGAAAAAGTAAACGTTGTCAAAAATACAAATAATACTCTCTCCTTTTCTCTGTCTCTCCCTTCTCTCTGTCTCTCTCTTTCTCCATCACCCCCCTCTCTCTCTCTCCCTCTCTCTCTTTCTCTCTCCCTACAGGTGCCTGTGCCCCCACCAATGTCACAACGTCTCTGCAGTGTGATGGCAACATGGGCACTGTCTCCTGGACGGCCGTTGCCAGGGCGGACATGTACCTAGCAACCGCCACAGGTGACGACGGACACACCCACACCTGCAGCTCCAACTCCACCGACTGTTCCTTCACCGACCTGCACTGCGCCGAGACCTACACTGTCACCGTGGTTACCATGGAAAGGGGCTGCCATAGCGACCCCAGCCCTGACGTTGAACTCAGAACAGGTGAGAAGAGACAGAGTCTGTCTGTCTGATCTGTCTGTGATGAATATCTTGTAGAACTCGATTACATCCTTCATAATCTTTCATGGACAGACTCACGTAACATAGAACGATATCGTAGCATCTCTCAACAGACTGTGGGATGAGACGATTAACCAGGGACTTTGTTCCGCTGCGTAGATTTTTTCCGCCCCTGATCATTTGGACAAATCACGATTTCGCGAGTGTTCACATCTTTCACATTTCAGAAGGGGAGGGGACATTTAGCCCATCCATTTAGTGGGGTGGAGACTTTGATAGTCTGGTTTGTATCTTTTCTCATACATCTATCCCCTGAACCTGATGGAGGATCTGACGCATTAACGCAAGAATTTAGTTCTGGGTGTCTGAGACTCCATTCTTCATTACATTCCCACTTGTTGGACTTGAGTTAGCAACTGTATACTCTAGTACTTCTGTTGTCTCTGGACTGCTCAGCACTGTGTCCACCCATCGACCTGGAGGTCATGGTGTCCTGTTCCACCAACATCCTGTCCCTGACCTGGGATGCCAGCCCAGTGTACGGGGCCAACTACACCTTACACTCCCAGAAGATAAGGGGCGCTATCAACACCACTTCATATCCCGCAATTCGTAATTTTTTTTTTTTGACAGATAGCCAGGTGCACAGTCCAACACTCAGACATAATTTACATACAAAGCATTTGTGTTCAGTGAGTCTGCCAGATCAGAGGCAGTAGGGATGACCAGAGATGTTATCTTTATAAGTGTGTGAATTTGAACATTTTCCTGTCAAAATGTAACAAGTACTTTTGGGTTTTAGGGAAAATGTATGGAGTAAAAAGTACATCATTGTCTTTAGAAATGTGGTGAAGTAAAAGTAAACGTTGTCAAAAATACAAATAATACTCTCTCCTTTTCTCTGTCTCTCCCTTCTCTCTGTCTCTCTCTTTCTCCATCACCCCTTCTCTCTCTCTCCCTCTCTCTCTTTCTCTCTCCCTACAGGTGCCTGTGCCCCCACCAATGTCACAACGTCTCTGCAGTGTGATGTCAACATGGGCACTGTCTCCTGGACGGCCGTTGCCAGGGCGGACATGTACCTAGCAACCGCCACAGGTGACGACGGACACACCCACACCTGCAGCTCCAACTCCACCGACTGTTCCTTCACCGACCTGCACTGCGCCGAGACCTACGCTGTCACCGTGGTTACCATGGAAAGGGGCTGCCATAGCGACCCCAGCACTGACGTTGAACTCAGAACAGGTGAGAAGAGACAGAGTCTGTCTGTCTGATCTGTCTGTGATGAATATCTTGTAGAACTCGATTACATCCTTCATAATCTCTCATGGACAGACTCACGTAACATAGAACGATATCGTAGCATCTCTCAACAGACTGTGGGATGAGACGATTAACCAGGGATTTGTTCCACTGCGTCGATTTTTTCCGCCCCTGATCATTTGGACAAATCACGATTTCGCAAGTGTTCACATCTTTCAAATTTCAGAAGGGGACATTTAGCCCATCCATTTAGGGGGGTGGAGACTTTGATAGTCTGGTTTGTATCTTTTCTCATACATCTATCCCCTGAACCTGATGGAGGATCTGACGCATTAACGCCAGATTTTAGTTCTGGGTGTCCGAGACTCCATTCTTCATTACATTCCCACTTGTTGGACTTGAGTTAGCAACTGTATACTCTAGTACTTCTGTTGTCTCTGGACTGCTCAGCACTGTGTCCACCCATCGACCTGGAGGGCATGGTGTCCTGTTCCACCAACATCCTGTCCCTGACCTGGGATGCCAGCCCAGTGTACGGGGCCAACTACACCTTACACTCCCAGAAGATAGGGGGCGCTATCAACACCACTTCATATCCCGCAACTAGTTTTTTTTAAATTTATGACAGATAGCCAGGTGCACAGTCCAACACTCAGACATAATTTACATACAAAGCATTTGTGTTCAGTGAGTCTGCCAGATCAGAGGCAGTAGGGATGACCAGAGATGTTATCTTTATAAGTGTGTGAATTTGAACATTTTCCTGTCAAAATGTAAAAGTACTTTTGGGTTTTAGGGAAAATGTATGGAGTAAAAAGTACATCATTGTCTTTGGAAATGTGGTGAAGTAAAAGTAAACGTTGTCAAAAATACAAATAATACTCTCTCCTTTTCTCTGTCTCTCCCTTCTCTCTGTCTCTCTCTTTCTCCATCACCCCCCTCTCTCTCTCTCCCTCTCTCTCTTTCTCTCTCCCTACAGGTGCCTGTGCCCCCACCAATGTCACAACGTCTCTGCAGTGTGATGGCAACATGGGCACTGTCTCCTGGACGGCCGTTGCCAGGGCGGACATGTACCTAGCAACCGCCACAGGTGACGACGGACACACCCACACCTGCAGCTCCAACTCCACCGACTGTTCCTTCACCGACCTGCACTGCGCCGAGACCTACACTGTCACCGTGGTTACCATGGAAAGGGGCTGCCATAGCGACCCCAGCCCTGACGTTGAACTCAGAACAGGTGAGAAGAGACAGAGTCTGTCTGTCTGATCTGTCTGTGATGAATATCTTGTAGAACTCGATTACATCCTTCATAATCTTTCATGGACAGACTCACGTAACATAGAACGATATCGTAGCATCTCTCAACAGACTGTGGGATGAGACGATTAACCAGGGACTTTGTTCCGCTGCGTAGATTTTTTCCGCCCCTGATCATTTGGACAAATCACGATTTCGCAAGTGTTCACATCTTTCACATTTCAGAAGGGGAGGGGACATTTAGCCCATCCATTTAGTGGGGTGGAGACTTTGATAGTCTGGTTTGTATCTTTTCTCATACATCTATCCCCTGAACCTGATGGAGGATCTGACGCATTAACTCAAGATTTTAGTTCTGGGTGTCCGAGACTCCATTCTTCATTACCTTCCCACTTGTTGGACTTGAGTTAGCAACTGTATACTCTAGTCCTTCTGTTGTCTCTGGACTGCTCAGCACTGTGTCCACCCATCGACCTGGAGAGCATGGTGTCCTGTTCCCCCAACATCCTGTCCCTGACCTGGGATGCCAGCCCAGTGTACGGGGCCAACTACACCTTACACTCCCAGAAGATAGGGGGCGCTATCAACACCACTTCATATCCCGCAATTCGTTTTTTGTTTTTTTTGACAGATAGCCAGGTGCACAGTCCAACACTCAGACATAATTTCCATACAATGCATTTGTGTTCAGTGAGTCTGCCAGATCAGAGGCAGTAGGGATGACCAGAGATGTTATCTTTATAAGTGTGTGAATTTGACCATTTTCCTGTCAAAATGTAAAAGTACTTTTGGGTGTTAGGGAAAATGTATGGAGTAAAAAGTACATAATTGTCTTTAGAAATGTGGTGAAGTAAAAGTAAGCGTTGTCAAAAATACAAATAATACTCTCTCCTTTTCTCTGTCTCTCCCTTCTCTCTGTCTCTCTCTTTCTCCATCACCCCCCTCTCTCTCTCTCCCTCTCTCTCCTTCTCTCTCCCTACAGGTGCCTGTGCCCCCACCAATGTCACAACATCTCTGCAGTGTGATGGCAACATGGGCACTGTCTCCTGGACGGCCGTTGCCAGGGCGGACATGTACCTAGCAACCGCCACAGGTGACGACGGACACACCCACACCTGCAGCTCCAACTCTACCGACTGTTCCTTCACGGACCTGCACTGCGCCGAGCACTACGCTGTCACCGTGGTTACCATGGAACGGGGCTGCCATAGCGACCCCAGCCCTGACGTTGAACTCAGAACAGGTGAGAAGAGACAGAGTCTGTCTGTCTGATCTGTCTGTGATGAATATCTTGTAGATCTAGAACTCGATTACATCCTTCATAATCTCTCATGGACAAACACATGTAACATAGAACGATATCGTAGCATCTCTCAACAGACTGTGGGATGAGACGATTAACCAGGGACTTTGTTCCGCTGCGTAGATTTTTTCCGCCCCTGATCATTTGGACAAATCACGATTTCGCGAGTGTTCACATCTTTCACATTTCAGAAGGGGAGGGGACATTTAGCCCATCCATTTAGTGGGGTGGAGACTTTGATAGTCTGGTTTGTATCTTTTCTCATACATCTATCCCCTGAACCTGATGGAGGATCTGACGCATTAACGCAAGAATTTAGTTCTGGGTGTCTGAGACTCCATTCTTCATTACATTCCCACTTGTTGGACTTGAGTTAGCAACTGTATACTCTAGTACTTCTGTTGTCTCTGGACTGCTCAGCACTGTGTCCACCCATCGACCTGGAGGTCATGGTGTCCTGTTCCACCAACATCCTGTCCCTGACCTGGGATGCCAGCCCAGTGTACGGGGCCAACTACACCTTACACTCCCAGAAGATAAGGGGCGCTATCAACACCACTTCATATCCCGCAATTCGTAATTTTTTTTTTTTGACAGATAGCCAGGTGCACAGTCCAACACTCAGACATAATTTACATACAAAGCATTTGTGTTCAGTGAGTCTGCCAGATCAGAGGCAGTAGGGATGACCAGAGATGTTATCTTTATAAGTGTGTGAATTTGAACATTTTCCTGTCAAAATGTAACAAGTACTTTTGGGTTTTAGGGAAAATGTATGGAGTAAAAAGTACATCATTGTCTTTAGAAATGTGGTGAAGTAAAAGTAAACGTTGTCAAAAATACAAATAATACTCTCTCCTTTTCTCTGTCTCTCCCTTCTCTCTGTCTCTCTCTTTCTCCATCACCCCTTCTCTCTCTCTCCCTCTCTCTCTTTCTCTCTCCCTACAGGTGCCTGTGCCCCCACCAATGTCACAACGTCTCTGCAGTGTGATGTCAACATGGGCACTGTCTCCTGGACGGCCGTTGCCAGGGCGGACATGTACCTAGCAACCGCCACAGGTGACGACGGACACACCCACACCTGCAGCTCCAACTCCACCGACTGTTCCTTCACCGACCTGCACTGCGCCGAGACCTACGCTGTCACCGTGGTTAATATGGAAAGGGGCTGCCATAGCGACCCCAGCACTGACGTTGAACTCAGAACAGGTGAGAAGAGACAGAGTCTGTCTGTCTGATCTGTCTGTGATGAATATCTTGTAGAACTCGATTACATCCTTCATAATCTCTCATGGACAGACTCACGTAACATAGAACGATATCGTAGCATCTCTCAACAGACTGTGGGATGAGACGATTAACCAGGGATTTGTTCCACTGCGTCGATTTTTTCCGCCCCTGATCATTTGGACAAATCACGATTTCGCAAGTGTTCACATCTTTCAAATTTCAGAAGGGGAGGGGACATTTAGCCCATCCATTTAGGGGGGTGGAGACTTTGATAGTCTGGTTTGTATCTTTTCTCATACATCTATCCCCTGAACCTGATGGAGGATCTGACGCATTAACGCCAGATTTTAGTTCTGGGTGTCCGAGACTCCATTCTTCATTACATTCCCACTTGTTGGACTTGAGTTAGCAACTGTATACTCTAGTACTTCTGTTGTCTCTGGACTGCTCAGCACTGTGTCCACCCATCGACCTGGAGGGCATGGTGTCCTGTTCCACCAACATCCTGTCCCTGACCTGGGATGCCAGCCCAGTGTACGGGGCCAACTACACCTTACACTCCCAGAAGATAGGGGGCGCTATCAACACCACTTCATATCCCGCAACTAGTTTTTTTTAAATTTATGACAGATAGCCAGGTGCACAGTCCAACACTCAGACATAATTTACATACAAAGCATTTGTGTTCAGTGAGTCTGCCAGATCAGAGGCAGTAGGGATGACCAGAGATGTTATCTTTATAAGTGTGTGAATTTGAACATTTTCCTGTCAAAATGTAAAAGTACTTTTGGGTTTTAGGGAAAATGTATGGAGTAAAAAGTAGATCATTGGCTTTGGAAATGTGGTGAAGTAAAAGTAAACGTTGTCAAAAATACAAATAATACTCTCTCCTTTTCTCTGTCTCTCCCTTCTCTCTGTCTCTCTCTTTCTCCATCACCCCCCTCTCTCTCTCTCCCTCTCTCTCTTTCTCTCTCCCTACAGGTGCCTGTGCCCCCACCAATGTCACAACGTCTCTGCAGTGTGATGGCAACATGGGCACTGTCTCCTGGACGGCCGTTGCCAGGGCGGACATGTACCTAGCAACCGCCACAGGTGACGACGGACACACCCACACCTGCAGCTCCAACTCCACCGACTGTTCCTTCACCGACCTGCACTGCGCCGAGACCTACGCTGTCACCGTGGTTACCATGGAAAGGGGCTGCCATAGCGACCCCAGCCCTGACGTTGAACTCAGAACAGGTGAGAAGAGACAGAGTCTGTCTGTCTGATCTGTCTGTGATGAATATCTTGTAGAACTCGATTACATCCTTCATAATCTCTCATGGACAGACTCACGTAACATAGAACGATATCGTAGCATCTCTCAACAGACTGTGGGATGAGACGATTAACCAGGGACTTTGTTCCGCTGCGTAGATTTTTTCCGCCCCTGATCATTTGGACAAATCACGATTTCGCAAGTGTTCACATCTTTCACATTTCAGAAGGGGAGGGGACATTTAGCCCATCCATTTAGTGGGGTGGAGACTTTGATAGTCTGGTTTGTATCTTTTCTCATACATCTATCCCCTGAACCTGATGGAGGATCTGACGCATTAACGCAAGATTTTAGTTCTGGGTGTCCGAGACTCCATTCTTCATTACATTCCCACTTGTTGGACTTGAGTTAGCAACTGTATACTCTAGTCCTTCTGTTGTCTCTGGACTGCTCAGCACTGTGTCCACCCATCGACCTGGAGAGCATGGTGTCCTGTTCCCCCAACATCCTGTCCCTGACCTGGGATGCCAGCCCAGTGTACGGGGCCAACTACACCTTACACTCCCAGAAGATAGGGGGCGCTATCAACACCACTTCATATCCCGCAATTCGTTTTTTGTTTTTTTTGACAGATAGCCAGGTGCACAGTCCAACACTCAGACATAATTTCCATACAATGCATTTGTGTTCAGTGAGTCTGCCAGATCAGAGGCAGTAGGGATGACCAGAGATGTTATCTTTATAAGTGTGTGAATTTGACCATTTTCCTGTCAAAATGTAAAAGTACTTTTGGGTGTTAGGGAAAATGTATGGAGTAAAAAGTACATAATTGTCTTTAGAAATGTGGTGAAGTAAAAGTAAGCGTTGTCAAAAATACAAATAATACTCTCTCCTTTTCTCTGTCTCTCCCTTCTCTCTGTCTCTCTCTTTCTCCATCAACCCCCCTCTCTCTCTCTCCCTCTCTCTCCTTCTCTCTCCCTACAGGTGCCTGTGCCCCCACCAATGTCACAACATCTCTGCAGTGTGATGGCAACATGGGCACTGTCTCCTGGACGGCCGTTGCCAGGGCGGACATGTACCTAGCAACCGCCACAGGTGACGACGGACACACCCACACCTGCAGCTCCAACTCCACCGACTGTTCCTTCACCGACCTGCACTGCGCCGAGCACTACGCTGTCACCGTGGTTACCATGGAAAGGGGCTGCCATAGCGACCCCAGCCCTGACGTTGAACTCAGAACAGGTGAGAAGAGACAGAGTCTGTCTGTCTGATCTGTCTGTGATGAATATCTTGTAGATCTAGAACTCGATTACATCCTTCATAATCTCTCATGGACAAACACATGTAACATAGAACGATATCGTAGCATCTCTCAACAGACTGTGGGATGAGACGATTAACCAGGGACTTTGTTCCGCTGCGTAGATTTTTTCCGCCCCTGATCATTTGGACAAATCACGATTTCGCGAGTGTTCACATCTTTCACATTTCAGAAGGGGAGGGGACATTTAGCCCATCCATTTAGTGGGGTGGAGACTTTGATAGTCTGGTTTGTATCTTTTCTCATACATCTATCCCCTGAACCTGATGGAGGATCTGACGCATTAACGCAAGAATTTAGTTCTGGGTGTCTGAGACTCCATTCTTCATTACATTCCCACTTGTTGGACTTGAATTTGCAACTGTATACTCTAGTACTTCTGTTGTCTCTGGACTGCTCAGCACTGTGTCCACCCATCGACCTGGAGGTCATGGTGTCCTGTTCCACCAACATCCTGTCCCTGACCTGGGATGCCAGCCCAGTGTACGGGGCCAACTACACCTTACACTCCCAGAAGATAAGGGGCGCTATCAACACCACTTCATATCCCGCAATTCGTTATTTATTTTTTTTGACAGATAGCCAGGTGCACAGTCCAACACTCAGACATAATTTACATACAAAGCATTTGTGTTCAATGAGTCTGCCAGATCAGAGGCAGTAGGGATGACCAGAGATGTTATCTTTATAAGTGTGTGAATTTGAACATTTTCCTGTCAAAATGTAACAAGTACTTTTGGGTTTTAGGGAAAATGTATGGAGTAAAAAGTACATCATTGTCTTTAGAAATGTGGTGAAGAAAAAGTAAACGTTGTCAAAAATACAAATAATACTCTCTCCTTTTCTCTGTCTCTCCCTTCTCTCTGTCTCTCTCTTTCTCCATCACCCCTTCTCTCTCTCTCCCTCTCTCTCTTTCTCTCTCCCTACAGGTGCCTGTGCCCCCACCAATGTCACAACGTCTCTGCAGTGTGATGGCAACATGGGCACTGTCTCCTGGACGGCCGTTGCCAGGGCGGACATGTACCTAGCAACCGCCACAGGTGACGACGGACACACCCACACCTGCAGCTCCAACTCCACCGACTGTTCCTTCACCGACCTGCACTGCGCCGAGACCTACGCTGTCACCGTGGTTACCATGGAAAGGGGCTGCCATAGCGACCCCAGCACTGACGTTGAACTCAGAACAGGTGAGAAGAGACAGAGTCTGTCTGTCTGATCTGTCTGTGATGAATATCTTGTAGAACTCGATTACATCCTTCATAATCTCTCATGGACAGACTCACGTAACATAGAACGATATCGTAGCATCTCTCAACAGACTGTGGGATGAGACGATTAACCAGGGATTTGTTCCACTGCGTCGATTTTTTCCGCCCCTGATCATTTGGACAAATCACGATTTCGCAAGTGTTCACATCTTTCAAATTTCAGAAGGGGAGGGGACATTTAGCCCATCCATTTAGGGGGGTGGAGACTTTGATAGTCTGGTTTGTATCTTTTCTCATACATCTATCCCCTGAACCTGATGGAGGATCTGACGCATTAACGCCAGATTTTAGTTCTGGGTGTCCGAGACTCCATTCTTCATTACATTCCCACTTGTTGGACTTGAGTTAGCAACTGTATACTCTAGTACTTCTGTTGTCTCTGGACTGCTCAGCACTGTGTCCACCCATCGACCTGGAGGGCATGGTGTCCTGTTCCACCAACATCCTGTCCCTGACCTGGGATGCCAGCCCAGTGTACGGGGCCAACTACACCTTACACTCCCAGAAGATAGGGGGCGCTATCAACACCACTTCATATCCCGCAACTAGTTTTTTTTAAATTTATGACAGATAGCCAGGTGCACAGTCCAACACTCAGACATAATTTACATACAAAGCATTTGTGTTCAGTGAGTCTGCCAGATCAGAGGCAGTAGGGATGACCAGAGATGTTATCTTTATAAGTGTGTGAATTTGAACATTTTCCTGTCAAAATGTAAAAGTACTTTTGGGTTTTAGGGAAAATGTATGGAGTAAAAAGTACATAATTGGCTTTGGAAATGTGGTGAAGTAAAAGTAAACGTTGTCAAAAATACAAATAATACTCTCTCCTTTTCTCTGTCTCTCCTTTCTCTCTGTCTCTCTCTTTCTCCATCACCCCCCTCTCTCTCTCTCCCTCTCTCTCTTTCTCTCTCCCTACAGGTGCCTGTGCCCCCACCAATGTCACAACGTCTCTGCAGTGTGATGGCAACATGGGCACTGTCTCCTGGACGGCCGTTGCCAGGGCGGACATGTACCTAGCAACCGCCACAGGTGACGACGGACACACCCACACCTGCAGCTCCAACTCCACCGACTGTTCCTTCACCGACCTGCACTGCGCCGAGACCTACGCTGTCACCGTGGTTACCATGGAAAGGGGCTGCCATAGCGACCCCAGCCCTGACGTTGAACTCAGAACAGGTGAGAAGAGACAGAGTCTGTCTGTCTGATCTGTCTGTGATGAATATCTTGTAGAACTCGATTACATCCTTCATAATCTCTCATGGACAGACTCACGTAACATAGAACGATATCGTAGCATCTCTCAACAGACTGTGGGATGAGACGATTAACCAGGGACTTTGTTCCGCTGCGTAGATTTTTTCCGCCCCTGATCATTTGGACAAATCACGATTTCGCAAGTGTTCACATCTTTCACATTTCAGAAGGGGAGGGGACATTTAGCCCATCCATTTAGTGGGGTGGAGACTTTGATAGTCTGGTTTGTATCTTTTCTCATACATCTATCCCCTGAACCTGATGGAGGATCTGACGCATTAACGCAAGATTTTAGTTCTGGGTGTCCGAGACTCCATTCTTCATTACATTCCCACTTGTTGGACTTGAGTTAGCAACTGTATACTCTAGTCCTTCTGTTGTCTCTGGACTGCTCAGCACTGTGTCCACCCATCGACCTGGAGAGCATGGTGTCCTGTTCCCCCAACATCCTGTCCCTGACCTGGGATGCCAGCCCAGTGTACGGGGCCAACTACACCTTACACTCCCAGAAGATAGGGGGCGCTATCAACACCACTTCATATCCCGCAATTCGTTTTTTTTTTTTTTTGACAGATAGCCAGGTGCACAGTCCAACACTCAGACATAATTTACATACAATGCATTTGTTTTCAGTGAGTCTGCCAGATCAGAGGCAGTAGGGATGACCAGAGATGTTATCTTTATAAGTGTGTGAATTTGACCATTTTCCTGTCAAAATGTAAAAGTACTTATGGGTGTTAGGGAAAATGTATGGAGTAAAAAGTACATCATTGTCTTTAGAAATGTGGTGAAGTAAAAGTAAGCGTTGTCAAAAATACAAATAATACTCTCTCCTTTTCTCTGTCTCTCCCTTCTCTCTGTCTCTCTCTTTCTCCATCACCCCCCTCTCTCTCTCTCCCTCTCTCTCCTTCTCTCTCCCTACAGGTGCCTGTGCCCCCACCAATGTCACAACGTCTCTGCAGTGTGATGGCAACATGGGGACTGTCTCCTGGACGGCCGTTGCCAGGGCGGACATGTACCTAGCAACCGCCACAGGTGACGACGGACACACCCACACCTGCAGCTCCAACTCCACCGACTGTTCCTTCACCGACCTGCACTGCGCCGAGACCTACGCTGTCACCGTGGTTACCATAGAAAGGGGCTGCCATAGCGACCCCAGCCCTGACGTTGAACTCAGAACAGGTGAGAAGAGACAGAGTCTGTCTGTCTGATCTGTCTGTGATGAATATCTTGTAGAACTCGATTACATCCTTCATAATCTCTCATGGAGAGACTCACGTAACATAGAACGATATCGTAGCATCTCTCAACAGACTGTGGGATGAGACGATTAACCAGGGACTTTGTTCCGCTGCGTAGATTTTTTCCGCCCCTGATCATTTCGACAAATCACGATTTCGCAAGCGTTCACGTCTTTCACATTTCAGAAGGGGAGGGGACATTTAGCCCATCCATTTAGTGGGGTGGAGACTTTGATAGTCTGGTTTGTATCTTTTCTCATACATCTATCCCCTGAACCTGATGGAGGATCTGACGCATTAACGCAAGATTTTAGTTCTGGGTGTCTGAGACTCCATTCTTCATTACATTCCCACTTGTTGGACTTGAGTTAGCAACTGTATACTCTAGTCCTTCTGTTGTCTCTGGACTGCTCAGCACTGTGTCCACCCATCGACCTGGAGGTCATGGTGTCCTGTTCCACCAACATCCTGTCCCTGACCTGGGATGCCAGCCCAGTGTACGGGGCCAACTACCCCTTACACTCCCAGAAGATAGGGGGCACTATCAACACCACTTCATATCCCGCAATTATTTTTATTTTTTTGACAGATAGCCAGGTGCACAGTCCAACACTCAGACATAATTTACATACAAAGCATTTGTGTTCAGTGAGTCTGCCAGATCAGAGGCAGTAGGGATGACCAGAGATGTTATCTTTATAAGTGTGTGAATTTGAACATTTTCCTGTCAAAATGTAACAAGTACTTTTAGGTGTTAGGGAAAATGTATGGAGTAAAAAGTACATCATTGTCTTTAGAAATGTGGTGAAGAAAAAGTAAACGTTGTCAAAAATACAAATAATACTCTCTCCTTTTCTCTGTCTCTCCCTTCTCTCTGTCTCTCTCTTTCTCCATCACCCCCCCCCTCTCTCTCTCCTTCTCTCTCTTTCTCTCTCCCTACAGGTGCCTGTCCCCCCACCAATGTCACAACGTCTCTGCAGTGTGATGGCAACATGGGCACTGTCTCCTGGACGGCCGTTGCCAGGGCGGACACGTACCTAGCAACCGCCACAGGTGACGACGGACACACCCACACCTGCAGCTCCAACTCCACCGACTGTTCCTTCACCGACCTGCACTGCGCCGAGACCTACGCTGTCACCGTGGTTACCATGGAAAGGGGCTGCCATAGCGACCCCAGCCCTGACGTTGAACTCAGAACAGGTGAGAAGAGACAGAGTCTGTCTGTCTGATCTGTCTGTGATGAATATCTTGTAGATCTAGAACTCGATTATATCCTTCATAATCTTGCATGGACAGACGCACGTAACATAGAACGATATCGTAGCATCTCTCAACAGACTGTGGGATGAGACGATTAAACAGGGACTTTGTTCCGCTGCGTAGATTTTTCCGCCCCTGATCATTTTGACAAATCACGATTTCGCAAGTGTTCACATCTTTCGAATTTCAGAAGGGGACATTTAGCCCATCCATTTAGTGGGGTGGAGACTTTGATAGTCTGGTTTGTATCTTTTCTCATACATCTTTCCCCTGAACCTGATGGAGGATCTGACGCATTAACGCCAGATTTTAGTTCTGGGTGTCCGAGACTCCATTCTTCATTACATTCCCACTTGTTGGACTTGAGTTAGCAACTGTATACTCTAGTACTTCTGTTGTCTCTGGACTGCTCAGCACTGTGTCCACCCATCGACCTGGAGGGCATGGTGTCCTGTTCCACCAACATCCTGTCCCTGACCTGGGATGCCAGCCCAGTGTACGGGGCCAACTACACCTTACACTCCCAGAAGATAGGGGGCGCTATCAACACCACTTCATATCCCGCAATTATTATTATTTTTTTGACAGATAGCCAGGTGCACAGTCCAACACTCAGACATAATTTACATACAAAGCATTTGTGTTCAGTGAGTCTGCCAGATCAGAGGCAGTAGGGATGACCAGAGATGTTATCTTTATAAGTGTGTGAATTTGAACATTTTCCTGTCAAAATGTAACAAGTACTTTTAGGTGTTAGGGAAAATGTATGGAGTAAAAAGTACATCATTGTCTTTAGAAATGTGGTGAAGTAAAAGTAAACGTTGTCAAAAATACAAATAATACTCTCTCCTTTTCTCTGTCTCTCCCTTCTCTCTGTCTCTCTCTTTCTCCATCACCCCTCTCTCTCTCTCTCCCTCTCTCTCTTTCTCTCTCCCTACAGGTGCCTGTCCCCCCACCAATGTCACAACGTCTCTGCAGTGTGATGGCAACATGGGCACTGTCTCCTGGACGGCCGTTGCCAGGGCGGACACGTACCTAGCAACCGCCACAGGTGACGACGGACACACCCACACCTGCAGCTCCAACTCCACCGACTGTTCCTTCACCGACCTGCACTGCGCCGAGACCTACGCTGTCACCGTGGTTACCATGGAAAGGGGCTGCCATAGCGACCCCAGCCCTGACGTTGAACTCAGAACAGGTGAGAAGAGACAGAGTCTGTCTGTCTGATCTGTCTGTGATGAATATCTTGTAGATCTAGAACTCGATTATATCCTTCATAATCTTGCATGGACAGACGCACGTAACATAGAACGATATCGTAGCATCTCTCAACAGACTGTGGGATGAGACGATTAAACAGGGACTTTGTTCCGCTGCGTAGATTTTTCCGCCCCTGATCATTTTGACAAATCACGATTTCGCAAGTGTTCACATCTTTCGAATTTCAGAAGGGGACATTTAGCCCATCCATTTAGTGGGGTGGAGACTTTGATAGTCTGGTTTGTATCTTTTCTCATACATCTATCCCCTGAACCTGATGGAGGATCTGACGCATTAACGCCAGATTTTAGTTCTGGGTGTCCGAGACTCCATTCTTCATTACATTCCCACTTGTTGGACTTGAGTTAGCAACTGTATACTCTAGTACTTCTGTTGTCTCTGGACTGCTCAGCACTGTGTCCACCCATCGACCTGGAGGGCATGGTGTCCTGTTCCACCAACATCCTGTCCCTGACCTGGGATGCCAGCCCAGTGTACGAGTCCAACTACACCTTACACTCCCAGAAGATAGGGGGCGCTATCAACACCAACTCATATCCCGCAATTAGTTTTTTTTTTTTTTTTTTGACAGATAGCCAGGTGCACAGTCCAACACTCAGACATAATTTACATACAATGCATTTGTGTTCAGTGAGTCTGCCAGATCAGAGGCAGTAGGGATGACCAGAGATGTTATCTTTATAAGTGTGTGAATTTGAACATTTTCCTGTCAAAATGTAAAATGTACTTTTGGGTGTTAGGGAAAATGTATGGAGTAAAGAGTACATCATTGTCTTTAGAAATGTGGTGAAGTAAAAGTAAACGTTGTCAAAAATACAAATAATACTCTCTCCTTTTCTCTGTCTCTCCTTTCTCTCTGTCTCTCTCTTTCTCCATCACCCCCACTCTCTCTCTCTCCCTCTCTCTCTTTCTCTCTCCCTACAGGTGCCTGTCCCCCCAACAATGTCACAACGTCTCTGCAGTGTGATGGCAACATGGGCACTGTCTCCTGGACGGCCGTTGCCAGGGCGGACATGTACCTAGCAACCGCCACAGGTGACGACGGACACACCCACACCTGCAGCTCCAACTCCACCGACTGTTCCTTCACCGACCTGCACTGCGCCGAGACCTACGCTGTCACCGTGGTTACCATTGAAAGGGGCTGCCATAGCGACCCCAGCCCTGACGTTGAACTCAGAACAGGTGAGAAGAGACAGAGTCTGTCTGTCTGATCTGTCTGTGATGAATATCTTGTAGAACTCGATTACATCCTTCATAACCTCTCATGGACAGACTCACGTAACATAGAACGATATCGTAGCATCTCTCAACAGACTGTGGGATGAGACGATTAACCAGGGACTTTGTTCCGCTGCGTAGATTTTTTCCGCCCCTGATCATTTGGACAAATCACGATTTCGCAAGTGTTCACATCTTTCACATTTCAGAAGGGGACATTTAGCCCATCCATTTAGTGGGGTGGAGACTTTGATAGTCTGGTTTGTATCTTTTCTCATACATCTATCCCCTGAACCTGATGGAGGATCTGACGCATTAACGCCAGATTTTAGTTCTGGGTGTCCGAGACTCCATTCTTCATTACATTCCCACTTGTTGGACTTGAGTTAGCAACTGTATACTCTAGTACTTCTGTTGTCTCTGGACTGCTCAGCACTGTGTCCACCCATCGACCTGGAGGGCATGGTGTCCTGTTCCACCAACATCCTGTCCCTGACCTGGGATGCCAGCCCAGTGTACGGGTCCAACTACACCTTACACTCCCAGAAGATAGGGGGCGCTATCAACACCAACTCATATCCCGCAATTAGTTTTTATTTTTTTTATTTGACAGATAGCCAGGTGCACAGTCCAACACTCAGACATAATTTACATACAATGCATTTGTGTTCAGTGAGTCTGCCAGATCAGAGGCAGTAGGGATGACCAGAGATGTTATCTTTATAAGTGTGTGAATTTGAACATTTTCCTGTCAAAATGTAAAATGTACTTTTGGGTGTTAGGGAAAATGTATGGAGTAAAGAGTACATCATTGTCTTTAGAAATGTGGTGAAGTAAAAGTAAACGTTGTCAAAAATACAAATAATACTCTCTCCTTTTCTCTGTCTCTCCTTTCTCTCTGTCTCTCTCTTTCTCCATCACCCCCACTCTCTCTCTCTCCCTCTCTCTCTTTCTCTCTCCCTACAGGTGCCTGTCCCCCCAACAATGTCACAACGTCTCTGCAGTGTGATGGCAACATGGGCACTGTCTCCTGGACGGCCGTTGCCAGGGCGGACATGTACCTAGCAACCGCCACAGGTGACGACGGACACACCCACACCTGCAGCTCCAACTCCACCGACTGTTCCTTCACCGACCTGCACTGCGCCGAGACCTACGCTGTCACCGTGGTTACCATTGAAAGGGGCTGCCATAGCGACCCCAGCCCTGACGTTGAACTCAGAACAGGTGAGAAGAGACAGAGTCTGTCTGTCTGATCTGTCTGTGATGAATATCTTGTAGAACTCGATTACATCCTTCATAATCTCTCATGGACAGACTCACGTAACATAGAACGATATCGTAGCATCTCTCAACAGACTGTGGGATGAGACGATTAACCAGGGACTTTGTTCCGCTGCGTAGATTTTTTCCGCCCCTGATCATTTGGACAAATCACGATTTCGCAAGTGTTCACATCTTTCACATTTCAGAAGGGGAGGGGACATTTAGCCCATCCATTTAGTGGGGTGGAGACTTTGATAGTCTGGTTTGTATCTTTTCTCATACATCTTTCCCCTGAACCTGATGGAGGATCTGACGCATTAACGCCAGATTTTAGTTCTGGGTGTCCGAGACTCCATTCTTCATTACATTCCCACTTGTTGGACTTGAGTTAGCAACTGTATACTCTAGTACTTCTGTTGTCTCTGGACTGCTCAGCACTGTGTCCACCCATCGACCTGGAGGGCATGGTGTCCTGTTCCACCAACATCCTGTCCCTGACCTGGGATGCCAGCCCAGTGTACGGGGCCAACTACACCTTACACTCCCAGAAGATAGGGGGCGCTATCAACACCACTTCATATCCCGCAATTATTATTTTTTTTTTGACAGATAGCCAGGTGCACAGTCCAACACTCAGACATAATTTACATACAAAGCATTTGTGTTCAGTGAGTCTGCCAGATCAGAGGCAGTAGGGATGACCAGAGATGTTATCTTTATAAGTGTGTGAATTTGAACATTTTCCTGTCAAAATGTAACAAGTACTTTTAGGTGTTAGGGAAAATGTATGGAGTAAAAAGTACATCATTGTCTTTAGAAATGTGGTGAAGAAAAAGTAAACGTTGTCAAAAATACAAATAATACTCTCTCCTTTTCTCTGTCTCTCCCTTCTCTCTGTCTCTCTCTTTCTCCATCACCCCCCCCCCCCTCTCTCTCTCCCTCTCTCTCTTTCTCTCTCCCTACAGGTGCCTGTCCCCCCAACAATGTCACAACGTCTCTGCAGTGTGATGGCAACATGGGCACTGTCTCCTGGACGGCCGTTGCCAGGGCGGACATGTACCTAGCAACCGCCACAGGTGACGACGGACACACCCACACCTGCAGCTCCAACTCCACCGACTGTTCCTTCACCGACCTGCACTGCGCCGAGACCTACGCTGTCACCGTGGTTACCATTGAAAGGGGCTGCCATAGCGACCCCAGCCCTGACGTTGAACTCAGAACAGGTGAGAAGAGACAGAGTCTGTCTGTCTGATCTGTCTGTGATGAATATCTTGTAGAACTCGATTACATCCTTCATAATCTCTCATGGACAGACTCACGTAACATAGAACGATATCGTAGCATCTCTCAACAGACTGTGGGATGAGACGATTAACCAGGGACTTTGTTCCGCTGCGTAGATTTTTTCCGCCCCTGATCATTTGGACAAATCACGATTTCGCAAGTGTTCACATCTTTCACATTTCAGAAGGGGACATTTAGCCCATCCATTTAGTGGGGTGGAGACTTTGATAGTCTGGTTTGTATCTTTTCTCATACATCTATCCCCTGAACCTGATGGAGGATCTGACGCATTAACGCCAGATTTTAGTTCTGGGTGTCCGAGACTCCATTCTTCATTACATTCCCACTTGTTGGACTTGAGTTAGCAACTGTATACTCTAGTACTTCTGTTGTCTCTGGACTGCTCAGCACTGTGTCCACCCATCGACCTGGAGGGCATGGTGTCCTGTTCCACCAACATCCTGTCCCTGACCTGGGATGCCAGCCCAGTGTACGGGTCCAACTACACCTTACACTCCCAGAAGATAGGGGGCGCTATCAACACCAACTCATATCCCGCAATTAGTTTTTATTTTTTTTATTTGACAGATAGCCAGGTGCACAGTCCAACACTCAGACATAATTTACATACAATGCATTTGTGTTCAGTGAGTCTGCCAGATCAGAGGCAGTAGGGATGACCAGAGATGTTATCTTTATAAGTGTGTGAATTTGAACATTTTCCTGTCAAAATGTAAAATGTACTTTTGGGTGTTAGGGAAAATGTATGGAGTAAAGAGTACATCATTGTCTTTAGAAATGTGGTGAAGTAAAAGTAAACGTTGTCAAAAATACAAATAATACTCTCTCCTTTTCTCTGTCTCTCCTTTCTCTCTGTCTCTCTCTTTCTCCATCACCCCCACTCTCTCTCTCTCCCTCTCTCTCTTTCTCTCTCCCTACAGGTGCCTGTCCCCCCAACAATGTCACAACGTCTCTGCAGTGTGATGGCAACATGGGCACTGTCTCCTGGACGGCCGTTGCCAGGGCGGACATGTACCTAGCAACCGCCACAGGTGACGACGGACACACCCACACCTGCAGCTCCAACTCCACCGACTGTTCCTTCACCGACCTGCACTGCGCCGAGACCTACGCTGTCACCGTGGTTACCATTGAAAGGGGCTGCCATAGCGACCCCAGCCCTGACGTTGAACTCAGAACAGGTGAGAAGAGACAGAGTCTGTCTGTCTGATCTGTCTGTGATGAATATCTTGTAGAACTCGATTACATCCTTCATAATCTCTCATGGACAGACTCACGTAACATAGAACGATATCGTAGCATCTCTCAACAGACTGTGGGATGAGACGATTAACCAGGGACTTTGTTCCGCTGCGTAGATTTTTTCCGCCCCTGATCATTTGGACAAATCACGATTTCGCAAGTGTTCACATCTTTCACATTTCAGAAGGGGAGGGGACATTTAGCCCATCCATTTAGTGGGGTGGAGACTTTGATAGTCTGGTTTGTATCTTTTCTCATACATCTTTCCCCTGAACCTGATGGAGGATCTGACGCATTAACGCCAGATTTTAGTTCTGGGTGTCCGAGACTCCATTCTTCATTACATTCCCACTTGTTGGACTTGAGTTAGCAACTGTATACTCTAGTACTTCTGTTGTCTCTGGACTGCTCAGCACTGTGTCCACCCATCGACCTGGAGGGCATGGTGTCCTGTTCCACCAACATCCTGTCCCTGACCTGGGATGCCAGCCCAGTGTACGGGGCCAACTACACCTTACACTCCCAGAAGATAGGGGGCGCTATCAACACCACTTCATATCCCGCAATTATTATTTTTTTTTTGACAGATAGCCAGGTGCACAGTCCAACACTCAGACATAATTTACATACAAAGCATTTGTGTTCAGTGAGTCTGCCAGATCAGAGGCAGTAGGGATGACCAGAGATGTTATCTTTATAAGTGTGTGAATTTGAACATTTTCCTGTCAAAATGTAACAAGTACTTTTAGGTGTTAGGGAAAATGTATGGAGTAAAAAGTACATCATTGTCTTTAGAAATGTGGTGAAGAAAAAGTAAACGTTGTCAAAAATACAAATAATACTCTCTCCTTTTCTCTGTCTCTCCCTTCTCTCTGTCTCTCTCTTTCTCCATCACCCCCCCCCCCCTCTCTCTCTCCCTCTCTCTCTTTCTCTCTCCCTACAGGTGCCTGTCCCCCCAACAATGTCACAACGTCTCTGCAGTGTGATGGCAACATGGGCACTGTCTCCTGGACGGCCGTTGCCAGGGCGGACATGTACCTAGCAACCGCCACAGGTGACGACGGACACACCCACACCTGCAGCTCCAACTCCACCGACTGTTCCTTCACCGACCTGCACTGCGCCGAGACCTACGCTGTCACCGTGGTTACCATTGAAAGGGGCTGCCATAGCGACCCCAGCCCTGACGTTGAACTCAGAACAGGTGAGAAGAGACAGAGTCTGTCTGTCTGATCTGTCTGTGATGAATATCTTGTAGAACTCGATTACATCCTTCATAATCTCTCATGGACAGACTCACGTAACATAGAACGATATCGTAGCATCTCTCAACAGACTTTGGGATGAGACGATTAACCAGGGACTTTGTTCCGCTGCGTAGATTTTTTCCGCCCCTGATCATTTGGACAAATCACGATTTCGCAAGTGTTCACATCTTTCACATTTCAGAAGGGGAGGGGACATTTAGCCCATCCATTTAGTGGGGTGGAGACTTTGATAGTCTGGTTTGTATCTTTTCTCATACATCTATCCCCTGAACCTGATGGAGGATCTGACGCATTAATGCCAGATTTTAGTTCTGGGTGTCCGAGGTTCCATTCTTCATTACATTCCCACTTGTTGGACTTGAGTTAGCAACTGTATACTCTAGTACCTCTGTTGTCTCTGGACTGCTCAGCACTGTGTCCACCCATCGACCTGGAGGGCATGGTGTCCTGTTCCACCAACATCCTGTCCCTGACCTGGGATGCCAGCCCAGTGTACGGGGCCAACTACACCTTACACTCCCAGAAGATAGGGGGTGCTAACACCACCACTTCATACCCAACCTCTGACACCTCCCTGTTCATCACCGGCCTGCAGTGCGGGGAACGCTACGAATTCCAGGTCGTCACTAGCGACGGGACCTGCAACAGCAGTCCGAGCCATCCACTGGAGATGGATACAGGTAAGCAGAGCCTTACTGTTGGTTCAATATCTAATTATAGCCTAATATGGTCAATTTCCTTATCTCCTGCTTGGGTGAAACACTGTGACGATTTTGTGCTAAAAATGCTCACCACCCATTGGCTGACATCTCATCACATGACCTCTGTCTCTGTGCCCGTTAGCTCCATGCCAGCCAACCCATCTGGCTGCACATGTGGACTGTGGAACCAACCGAGGCAACATCTCCTGGTTTGAGAGCGTTGGCGCCTCCTACTATGTTGCTGAGGTTACGGGCGGCCATGGGCACGTGTCTTCTTGTACCTCCAACAATACTTCCTGTGCGGTGAAACTGCACTGCGGGAGGACGTACTCGGCTACACTGGTTGCCTCCACTGACTCCTGCAACAGTACTCTGCACGCCACCATTGAATTTGACTCAGGTAAGAAACACCCATAAATTCCCCCAAACACACTGCACTCTTTACACAATCATTCTGTTTTTGTGCTCTCAAAACCCAACATGTCACATATGTAAGACAATCACACATTTCACTCTCCTCTCTCTTCCTTCGCCCAGCCCCCTGTCTGCCTGAGAACGTGTTGGCAGAGCTGGACTGTAACTCCAACATGTTAGCGGTCAAGTGGCAGCAGACCCCTGGGGATGCAGACGACACCTACACAGCCCTGGCCATCGGCAGTGACGGCTACCAGGCCTCCTGTAACTCCACCTCTAACTCCTGCAGCATCCCCAATCTGCAGTGTGGCCAGACCTACGAGGTGGCTGTCACCTCCTCCTCCATCAACTGTTCCTTCATCGCTGGTTCAGACTACCGTGTTCAGTCTGGTATGTGGGCTCTAGTTCTGACAAATTAGGTGTCTTTTCCAATATCCACACTAGCACTTAGAATGCTCAATACTCAACTTCAGTATAAAAAGCTAGTGTGAATAGAGAAGTGAGATCCATCTGTTTCAGTTTTCAAATGAAATGACGAGGGTCCTGACCCACGTGACCTGACCAGGAGAAACTGGGCATTAGTTATTGTCAATTAACACCTCTCTCCCCCTTTCCCTTCCACTCTCCAGCCCCCTGTAAGCCCCAGAACACCACGCTGGACCTGGAGTGCAGCACCAACGTTGCCACGGTGATCTGGGATCTGACCAGCACGTCTCAGAACTACACGGTGACGGCCACGGACGTGTCCGGCACCAACACCAGCTGCAGCACCAACGAGACCAGTTGCTCCTTCTCCCAGCTGAGTTGTGGCGAGATGTACACATTCAGCGTCACGGGCCATACCAACGTGTGTATGAGCGAGGTCAGCTCTCCCATGCAGATGCTCACAGGTACTCGTGCACCTACAGTTCTCGTACATTTGATGGAGGAAATGTATGATAAATATAAAACATTTCTATGTAGTTCATTTTGCATTAATACAATGCAATGTATTGCCCCAGGCCACACAATATAACTTTTTGATGTTATATAAAATCCATTATCAGGAGCAAAAGATGGCCTACCACCAAGCTGCTTAGATAAAGCTCCCCTCTCTCTCTCCCCAATCTCTCTCTCTCTCCATCCCTCTCTCTCCCTCAATCCCTCTCTCTCCCTCCATCCCTCTCTCTCTCCCTCCATCTCTTTATCTCTCTCCCTCCATCCCTCTCTCTTTCCCTCTCTCTCTCTCCATCCTGCTCTCTCTCTCCCTCCATCCCTCTCTCTCTACCTCCATCTCTTTATCTCTCTCCCTCCATCCCTCTCTCTCTATCTCTCCCTCTATCTCTCTATCTCTGTCCCTCCATCCCTCTCTCTCTCTCCCTCCATCCCTCTCTCTCTCTCCTTCACCCCTCCCTCCGTCCCTCTCTCTCTGTCCCTCTATCTCTTTCTCTCTCCAGCTCCTTGCGTGCCCACTAACATAGCCTCCAGTCTAGACTGTGGTACAGACATGGCCTTCATCACTTGGAACAGTGCCGTGGGAGCTACAGCCTACACCGTACAGGCGGAGGGTAACCATGGTCACAAGTCCTCCTGCAGCGACACAGGCACACAATGTTCCCTTAAAAACCTGGCATGTGGTCAGGAATACTCTGTTGTTGTTGTAGCAATGCACACCGGCTGTCCTGGTCCAGGCAGTCAGGCTGTAACGTTCACTACAGGTAAATACAGTGTAGTTTAACACTCCATATTTCCTACCTCCACTATAGAACATTCTGACACTCTTTTATTCACTCTTTCATGAGCTTTTGTCTGCCTTTTTCCCCCTTCAGCTCCCTGCTCTCCTCAATCTGTGGAAACCCAACTGGACTGCACGTCTGGAAGGTTGAATGTTTCCTGGCAACCGAGCGCCGGGGCGACCCGCTACCACGCCATGGTGCAAGACAGAAGTAACGTCATGATGTGTGACACCAATACAACTTCCTGTGTTGTCCCCAACCTGAGCTGTGGCAACGCTTACAACGTTACCATAGTAGCACAGGGCCAATCCTGCAACAGCTCCCACAGCGCAGCCAATGAGATTTCAACAGGTAAGAAAACAAGGAAGACCCTGTTTAATTGATGACCATTACTTAATGGTTGATCTACTGTATGTTAGTCCTGACCGTGCCCCCTCTCTCACTCTGCCCCCCAGCACCCTGCCCCCCCACCTCCCTCTCAGCCACCGTGGACTGCTCCACCAACATCGCTATGGTCACCTGGGACTCCCAGAATGCACAGGGGGTGGCGTACAGCGCTCGGGCGTCAGACGTACAGGGTAGTTCAGTAGAATGTAACACCACAGACTCTAACTGCGCTCTGACTAAGCTGCAGTGTGGCAGTGAATACAACGTCACCGTCACAGCCTCAAAGGACAACTGCTCGAGCATCCCAAGCTTGACGTTTACCTTCACTACAGGTCAGTGACACGTCAGTGGGAGAGTTATATTATCTACTGAGCAAATCTGAAAATATATGACATTGGGAGGTCGGTGGCACCTTCATTTGGAAGGACGGGCTCTTGGTAATGGTTGAAGTTGAATTAGTGGAATTGTCTCACATCAAACACGTGGTTTCCATGTTTGATGCCATTCCATTTGCTCCATTCCAGCCATTACTACGAGCCGTCCTCCCCTCAGCAGCCTCCTGTGACTGTACACAATGTAAGGTTTGTAAGATAAGATAGTACTTTATTAATCCCGCAAAGGGGAATTTTGATTAATAAAGTACTAACTTATTTTGTATAAAGGTTGCTATGAGGTTGTAACAACGTTCTCACCTGTCCCCTCCCTCAGCGCCCTGTGTGCCCCTCCTCTCTGATGTCCAGCTGCTCTGCTCCTCTGACTCCGCCTCTATCACCTGGGAAACGGCTGCAGGGGCGGAGCTGTATGAAGTCACAGCGGAGGACGGCCAGGGCGGGAGCCTGCAGTGTAACTCCAGTGATGTCACTTCCTGCCAGGTGTCCAGCCTGCAGTGTGGACAGCAGTATGTTTTCAGTGTGACCGCTTCAGACAGGCTGTGTGCCAGCCCTCCCAGTGCTATGATACAGTCAATGACAGGTACAACTGTGAGTGTGAGTGTGAGTGTGAGTGTGTGTGTGTGTTTCTATATTCAAGTATGTGTGTGAGTCTCTCTGCTTGTGCCCATTCAGGACCCAGGCTTTAGTACACACAGGTCACAGATCCTATTCTGAGGCCAGTTTAGCCAAGTGAAAACCTTTGAAACTCATAACTCATAAGAGTTTCGGTCCTGGCTAACATGCTAACATGTTCCTGTGTTTCCCCCTGCAGCCCCTTGTCCTCCCCAGAACATCCACACCTCAGTGGGCTGTGAGAACCGCACCGCCTGCATTAGCTGGACCCACAGCCAGGGGGCGCTGTCTTATACAGCTAGACTACACAGGGCTGATGGAGAGCCAGCTTCCTGCTCCTCCAACACAACCAGCTGTGACATCACTTCCCTTCCCTGCGGAGAGACGTACACAGTGACGGTGGCTGCAGAGGGACATACCTGCAACAGCTCCCAAAGCTCGGAATCCTCTATCAAGACAGGTGTGTTACTAAGGCAACCAAGCAAACCATGACCCTAACCAAACCTATATACAGTATATATATATATATATATATATATATATACAGTAAATCATACCAATGTAACTGGTAACCAACACCAGCTACTAATCACAAGGCTGCTACACATATTTATTCACCGATTGGTTATTAAAGGAATGGTCAACCCAAGTAGAAGCAGGAGAAATATGACTCCATCCCAGATCCATCTAATTCCATGGCATTCTGATGTTCCCTCCCAGCTCCATGTGTGCCCTCTGCTCCCGTGTCCAACCTGAGCTGCAGCACCAACATGGCCGCCATGACCTGGAACAGCAGCCTGGGGGCCGACCTTTACTCTGTAGTAGCCAATAGCAGTGCAGGTCACTCTGGCAACTGCCAATCAGCAGGCCTGAGTTGTGAACTGACGACCTTACTGTGTGGACAGACATACACGGTCACAGTGGCAGCTCAGGACAACACGTGCACCAGCGCTAGCAGCCAGTCAGTGGAAGTCAAGACAGGTGGGATGTTGTGCATAGACATCTAATGACATGGAATGATTTCTAATGCAGAAAGGCTCCCCGCACACCGGATCCTGTTATCACATTGTCTTTTAAAATCACAAAGGTCATTGTTTTAAATCTCGCGGTCATTCTATTGTACATTATGTCATCTCAATCTCCTTTCCAGTTCCCTGCGTGCCCACGGGTGTCATGACAGCTTCTGACTGCCTGTCCAATGCTGTGACTGCTTCCTGGTTTGCAAGTGACGGTTCAGAGTACTACACCGCCACGTTGGAGGATGGTAACGGCATGTCTACCACGTGTATGTCGGTGGGGAAGCAGTGTAACGTCACAGGTCTTCAGTGTGGACAGGTCTACCATGTGACTGTAGCTGGGTCAGATGACCAGTGCACCAGCCCACAGAGCGTTGACACCCATACCCACTCAGGTAGGAACCACACACACATACACACACACGAACAGAAATGCACACCCCCCCACACACACACACACACACATACTCACACACAAACAGAAATGCACACCCACGAAAAGAAATGCACACCCACACACACAAACAAAAATGCACACCCACACACACACACACACAAACAGAAATGAACACCCACACACACACACACAAACAGAAATGCACACACACACACACACACACACACACACACACACACACACACACACACACACACACACACACACACACACACACACACACACACACACACACACACACACACAGGAGCATCTGGTAACATTTCTCTCCATCAATCCCACAGTGCCTTGCTTGCCCAGCTCCATTCAGGCCATCATGGACTGCGAGGCGGTCTCCGCCACTGTATCCTGGCAACCCAGCGCTGGCGCCTTGTCCTACGTCACCATAGTAACAGCCGGGTTGGGCCACAACGCTAGCTGTGCCACCAACCACACCAACTGTGAGATAAGTGTTCTGGACTGTGGGGAGGAACACATTGTGACTGTGAAGGCTCTGGGAGAGAGCTGCAGTAGTGTGGCACAGATGACAGGACACCTCACCACAGGTGAGAGGGAGGGAGGGAGGGAGGGAGGGAGGGACGGCGGGAGGGAGAGATGACACCTGTAATTCCCCTGTTAATACACCTATGTAATAACCTTGTAATAACCTTGTAATAACCCATATGTAACACCCCTCTGTCCCATGTATTAAACACATACATACTGTAATCACATTTATATAACAACAAGTAACCCCTTTCCCTCTCTCCCTCTCTCCCTCTCTCCCCTTCTCCCTCTCTCCCTCTCTCCCTCTCTCCCCTTCTCCCTCTCTCCCTCTCTCCCCTTCTCCCTCTCTCCCTCTCTCCCCTTCTCCCTCTCTCCCTCTCTCCCTCTCTCCCCTTCTCCCTCTCTCCCTCTCTCCCCCAGAGCCCTGTGTACCCATGTATCTCAATGTGTCCTACAGCCTGTCCATTGCTCAGCTGTTCTGGGACACGGCTAAAGGTGCCACCTCCTACTCTGCCCAGGCCATCACTGACCAGGGCCTTACGGTCAGCTGTCACACCAACGACACCTACTGTGACCTGCCCGGCATGGCCTGCGGCCAGATCTACAATGTCACCGTCTCTGCTAGCAACAGCGCCTGTAACAACAGTGTCACCACCAAGCCCTACACCCTGATGACAGGTCAGTAATGTGAGCAGGATGTAGGTTGGGATTGGCTAGAGAGAGGATGGGAGGGGTTAGTGGGGTGGTTTAAAAAGCAGCTATAATTTGGAATGAGTTCAATAAAAGTACCGGAAGATATTGAGATAACATTCCTAGATAACCCTGATAGATAACGCTCCTAAATAACCCAGATAGATAACGCTCATAGATAACCCTGATAGATAACGCTCATAGATAACCCTGATAGATAACGCTCATAGATAACCATGAGAGGTAACGCTCATAGATAACCCTGATAGATAACGCTCCTAGAAAACCCTGATAGATAACGCTCATAGATAACCCTGATAGATAACGCTCATAGATAACCCTGATAGATAACGCTCATAGATAACCCTGATAGATAACGCTCCTAGAAAACCCTGATAGATAACGCTCATAGATAACCCTGATAGATAACGCTCCTAGAAAACCCTGATAGATAACGCTCATAGATAACCCTGATAGATAACGCTCATAGATAACCCTGATAGATAACGCTCATAGATAACCCTGATAGATAACGCTCCTAGAAAACCCTGATAGATAACGCTCATAGATAACCCTGATAGATAACGCTCATAGATAACCCTGATAGATAACGCTCATAGATAACCCTGATAGATAACGCTCATAGATAACCCTGATAGATAACGCCCATAGATTTTTTAAATTTGCTATTATTTAACCTTTATTTAACTAGACAAGTCATTTAAGAACACATTCTTATTTACAATGACAGCCAAGGAACAACTGCCTTGTTCAGGTGCAGAACAACAGATTTTTACCTTGTCAGCTTGGTGATTTGATCTAGCAACCTTTCAGTTACTGGCCCAACAGTCTAACGACTAGGCTACCTGCCGCCCCATTACAGATAACCCATTAAATTTTTCACACTCTGCTTCACATATGTGTGACTGTAGCTCATGTGTTTCTCTTGCGCATGTGTGTGTGTGTATTTGTATTTGTGTGTGTGTGTGTGTGTGTGTGTGTGTGTGTGTGTGTGTGTGTGTGTGTGTGTGTGTGTGTGTGTGTGTGTGTGTGTGTGTGTGTGTGTGTGTGTGTGTGTGTGTGTATGTGTATGTGTCTTTCAGAGCCCTGTCCACCCACCAATGTGCAGGCCAGTATGGACTGTAACACTCTGACAGGCTCTGTCTCCTGGGAAGCGAGTGATGTCGCTGTGGGTTACGCCGTCGTCCTGGGAGGCCAGGATGGCCACTCCACCGACTGTCTCACCACGGCATCCAGCTGTGACATGGGAGGGCTGAACTGCGGCACGGTGTACCACGTCTATGTCAGAGCGCTGGGAGTACAGTTCAACAGTTCAGTCTCCTCTGGAGTCAGTCTCTCACCAGGTGAGCACAACACAATACATCTCTACTGGCTCATTTGCATATTTATTATTTTGCTGCCACAGTACCCAGCCTGACAGACTGGGAGCCGCACAGGGTCAGCCTGACAGACTGGGAGCTACACAGGATCAGCCTGACAGACTGGGAGCTACACAGGATCAGCCTGACAGACTGGGAGCTACACAGGATCAGCCTGACAGACTGGGAGCTACACAGGGTCAGCCTGACAGACTGGGAGCTACACAGGATCAGCCTGACAGACTGGGAGCTACACAGGATCAGCCTGACAGACTGGGAGCTACACAGGATCAACCTGACAGACTGGGAGCTACACAGGATCAGCCTGACAGACTGGGAGCCACACAGGGTCAGCCTGACAGACTGGGAGCTACACAGGATCAGCCTGACAGACTGGAAGCTACACAGGATCAGCCTGACAGACTGGGAGCCACACAGGGTCAGCCTGACAGACTGGGAGTTACACAGGATCAGCCTGACAGACTGGGAGTTACACAGGATCAGCCTGACAGACTGGGAGTTACACAGGATCAGCCTGACAGACTGGGAGCCGCACAGGGTCAGCCTGACAGACTGGGGCCACACAGGGTCAGCCTGACAGACTGGGAGCTACACAGGATCAGCCTGACAGACTGGGAGCTACACAGGATCAGCCCGACAGACTGGGAGCTACACAGGGTCAGCCTGACAGACTGGGAGCTACACAGGGTCAGCCTGACAGACTGGGAGTTACACAGGATCAGCCTGACAGACTGGGAGCCACACAGGATCAGCCTGACAGACTGGGAGCCACACAGGGTCAGCCTGACAGACTGGGAGCCACACAGGGTCAGCCTGACAGACTGGGAGTTACACAGGATCAGCCTGACAGACTGGGAGCCACACAGGGTCAGCCTGACAGACTGGGAGTTACACAGGATCAGCCTGACAAACTGGGAGTTACACAGGATCAGCCTGACAGACTGGGAGCTACACAGGGTCAGCCTGACAGACTGGGAGCTCATGCCCCTGTTTTCAATAATAGGTCTCTGTCTATGTGAGTCCCCTACTAACCTTCTGTCCCCTGTTCCCCCCGCCCCAGCCCCATGTCTCCCCAGCAGTGTGCAGGCCCAGGTGGACTGTGCGAGCGATGGCGCCGCCCTGCTGTCCTGGAGCTACACCGATGGAGCCAACAACTATACCCTGTCTGCCAATGGGGTGGAGGGCGAGGCAGTCTCCTGCACCACCCAGCAGAACCACTGTAATGTCACGGGTCTGTCCTGCGGGGGACACTATAACGTCACACTCACCGCCACCAACCAGGAGTGTCAGATCACTGTCCCCATCAACGCCAGCTTCGACACACGTAAGTGGATGTCTGGACAGGTTGCTTTTTACATATACTAGACTTTTGTGTGTTCGCAGATGTGAATGATCTGGATAGGTGTAAGCAATGTTACGGAGTACAGACGCTATCCTACCTCCATTGAAAAGCAGGGAGGAACCAACAC
Source organism: Salvelinus fontinalis (assembly GCF_029448725.1). Taxonomy (NCBI): domain Eukaryota; kingdom Metazoa; phylum Chordata; class Actinopteri; order Salmoniformes; family Salmonidae; genus Salvelinus; species Salvelinus fontinalis. Next base: position 11,378,842 of record NC_074681.1, on the reverse strand, counting down.
CATATTGCTTATATCTTTTCAGTTTATTTCCAAACCGATTATCTGACCTGCGTAAACCCTCTTCTCTAACCTTCCTCTCATGTGTAAGCCCTCAAAATCTATAACCTTTGACCCCCCAGGTCCGTGCGCGCCCCAGCATGTTGCTGTAGACTTGACATGTGGCACCCAGATAGCCGACCTGTCCTGGGAGGAGAGGTCGGAAGTGGAGCTGTATGTGTCTAGCGCCACCAGGTGGTCAGATGGGGCAGTGCAGCACTGTAACTCTATTGGCTCTACCTGTCACTTCACTGACCTGACCTGTGGAGAAACCTACAGCTTCACTGTGACCGCAAGCGCCAACGGCTGCCACAGCCCACCCAGCAACACTGTTCAGATTAACACAGGTACTAGCCTATAGCAGCCAGTTGCACAATAGACTTAGTTGGCTTCATATTATTAAACCTTTTCAATGATCGATTCTGCCACTGTTGTGGTTCATTATTGAATGATTTCACAGTAGGTCCAGCTGACATTACTCTCTCTCCTGCATCTGTCTCTCTCCCCCATCTCTCTCTCTCTGTCTCTCTCCCATCTCTCTCTATCTGCCCCATCTCTCTCTCTCCCATCTCTCTCTTTATCTGCCCCATCTCTCTCTCTCTCTCTCTCCCCATCTCTCTTGCTCCACCATCTCTCCCCCTCTCAGAGCCATGCCAGCCTACAGGTGTTACCTCCCAGCTGTTGTGTAACAGCGAGCAGTTCTTCCTCTCCTGGCACCCGGCCAGCGGCGCGGCGCTCTACATGGTCACCGCCACAGGGAACCTGGGATACGTGGAGGCCTTCAACACCACCAACACCTCCCTGTCGGCATCGCTGCCCTGCGGACAGACCTACAGTGTCACTCTGCTGGGCCAGGACCATCGCTGTGACAGCCAGCCCAGTACCCCCGTCACCTTCAAAACTGGTACGTTCCAACACCACGCGTGGCACACCGGATCAAACCATGGTTGGAATTATGGGGTGACCTGTATCTCTCTCTCTACAGCTCCCTGTGTGCCCCAGGCAGTTGAGACCTTTGTAGAGTGTGAGGCCAGCATTGGCTCAGTGAGCTGGATGCCCAGTGACGGTGCCGACACCTACACGGCCATAGCCATCGGACGGGACACGCACACACACCCGTGTGTCACCAACAACACCTCCTGCACATGGAGCAACCTGCATTGTGGGGAGGAGTACACCGTCCATGTGACGTCAGGGGACGATATCTGCACCAGCTCACCTGGCAACAGCACCATCATCCATATGGGTATGCACAGAGCTTAATCAATGTATTTGTATTAACGTAGCAAAGATATACAGTATGTCTTGTATCAGATGAATACAACTGTCGTGACGTGACTACCATTAATGTGATGACTGCTATTCATCAAATAATTACCTCCTACGTTCAATTATTATTTGATTAAATGAATCATGTAACAATTAATTAATTAGTCATTTCGGGCACCACGGGAAACGTTTATTTAATGAGTTACCGTTTCCCGAATTAACTCAGGAATATATCAATATCATACCAGTCATCAATCAATAATTTCCTCATATCAGTCTCATTCTGAACGTCGCAATATTCTTGGATATCTGCACGAACCCTAGCCTAAGTGATGAATCAGCGTTACACAAATTGGCTTAATCATTTATTTACTAACTAACTAAATAATCACACAGAATTACATAAACACACACACGGTATAGGTTATATGAATTACTAACATAATGAAATGAAAAGTCCCAGGTGGACTAATCCGATATGAGGGCTTGTTACACAATGGAAAGGGGGTGGGGAAAGAAAAAGAGCGGGAGAGACAAAGAGAGTGGACTTATCGTACAAACATGTGGAAGCTCTGCTCATGGGAATATGAATACTTTGCACATGAACGACCGCTCATTCGAAAATATTTGCAATGTATATATTTACGGATGGATGTCTTTGTCGTGTCTCTGTTGAACTCGATCCGTCTGCGGGAAGTGGTTCGATCTAAGTCTCTGGTTGTGTAAGTCTCTGGCTGTCCACCAGAGGTTACAATGTCCTTCTTAGTTGTATGCTTCTTTGTTCTGGAGTGTTCGTTAGAATGGATACATCAGTGGTGTACCACCCTGTGTTCAGAGGGATCTGTATTTCCCTATGTTCATTAGATAGATACCTCAGAGGTACCTATGATGGTGAGAGGAATTTGTCCTTCCCTCTCGTCTTGGTCAATTGTCCTAGACTAAGTTACATGAAGAGCTGCAGGCAGTGCATGTTTTAGTCTAGTCTTCACCTTCGTCACTCGTCGAGAGTTTCAGAGGGTCTTACCATTTTCTGGTCTTGTAGTTTTAACCATTTCCAGCCGTGTAGCCACCGCTCCACACTCTCTTGTCTAATATGTTAATTCTTCAGCGAGTCCTTCGAAGCACTCTGGCCTGAAAGGCGGTTCCATCATGCCGACACAATGTCTGTGCTTACGTGGGTGTCGTTACTGACTTGGCCCAGGTTTATATGAAAAACCATTATCTCATTTAGAAGGCTAAAATCACATTTCTATCTTTTCAAAAGTATTCACATACATTTATTTTATACAACATTTAGATGCAAACCCGATAACTAGGACGTGTACACTTTCAGAGTTACAGTTATCTTGTTATATAGTCTTTCTGATCATTGTAATGACATCACAAAATAGACATACATTTTCCATAATGTATCTGTCATAATTTCCAACATTTGTTGGAATGTTCATTGGAACAATTTTTTGGTAAAGTCTCTCTCTGTTGTAACACTCAGACATTCCATTCTCAATACTGCAGAGCCAAAGGGAAAGTTTCTGACAGGTATTTACGATCCGGTTGTTAAGTCATAAAACCGGGCCTAGTTTATGGTTGACGAGCTTGTTGGACATTAGCCAATCGCCGTTTCTCAACGAGTTCAAAGCATGTGAATTGATCCAACTAGCAATTACTACTTCACTTGGTTATTAACGTAGCATAACACCCACTAGGTTTTGCAAAGACTTCTGGGAGTTGTGGTCTTTAATCAAGCTCCCATGTTTTGTTTCCCCCCCCAGCTCCGTGTGTGCCCCAGGACCTGGTAGCCAGTCTGGACTGTGGCATGAGTATGGTCTATCTGAACTGGAATGCCAGTGAGGGGGCAGAGAAGTACATGTTGGCAGTGTATGGCACCGATGGGTACTTCATGGAGAGAATTGTCAACACCAACCTTGTCCAACTCCCTCTGCTTTCCTGTGGCAAGAGCTATAGTATGACTGTCATCGCTGCCAACCAGGACTGCAGCAGCGCCCCTAGTGGCCCGGCTGACATACAGACATGTAAGACAAAAATATCACAGAACAGTACTGTTAGTTAGATTCTACTGAATTGAGTTCCATTGATTAAGTGAAAGTGAATTGAGTTAGAGTTCAAGTGAATTTAATTCTCAAAGTGATTTCAACTAAATTGAACTGAGTGAATGTTAATTGACCTCACATGTTCTCATTCAGGGCCCTGCCCACCTACTGCAGTCTACGCCTCCTTGGACTGCCTCTCCAACATCGCCATGGTTACCTGGGAGGAAAGTAACGGGACGGACTTCTACACTGCCACCCTGGAGACCACCGACGGCCAGTCACAGACCTGCATGTCCCCCACCAGCCTATGCGGCGTGCCCAGCCTGGATTGTGGGCGGAGCTACTCTGTGTCCGTCACAGCCTCCAACCTGCAGTGTAACTCCACCCATAGCATAGGCTCCAGTCTGCAGACAGGTGAGAGATGCCCTTCCATTCTAGAAAAGGAACGTTTCTGCAGGAAATGAACGAGGCACCTAGAAATGAATGAGACCGATTGTTTCACCACAAGTAAGAGTTGTTTGATATCTTGTTTCGCTATTGCAGAAATGTGGTAATGGGAAATAAATGGCAGCGAGTAGTGTGGACAAAATGGAGGACATTGAGAAAAAGCTGGTGAAGCAGCAGCTGTGCTGGAATGAGAACAATATGGGTGTCAGTTCTGATGGTATGGCCGGGAGGATGAGGGTCAAGTACCGGAATGGTCGATAGTGGAAAGACATAGAAAGAAGAGAGATCATGACACTGGAAGAAGTGGAGCGTCTAGTAAAGAAAGCTTAAAGAGGGCCAAGTTAGGAAGCAAGACTAATGATGTGTTGGAGTGGAAAGTGGTGATGGTGTTTGATGAGACGACAGGGCCTCACTTACACCCTATCAGACTAACTAATGCTGTAGAGAAAGAGGAAGGTGAAGTGAAATTAGCTTGGTTCATTGGAAATGGTAGATTGTTAATATTGTGTGGTATTCAGGCTCAGTAAGAGAAGATTCAAAAAATGGACAAGCTTAATGGGAAGAAGATTAAAAGCCATGTACCTGGTGCTTATGCTAGATTGAGGAAAGTCATCACTGGGGTCCCAATATCTATGTCCACAGATGATGTTAAAGAAAATGTGAAGGGAGGCAGAGTGGTTGAGGCCAAAAGGTTAATCGGTAGGAAAGAGGGTCAAAGAAGTGAAAGCTTATCAGTGATGCTGAGGTTTGAGAACATCTTACCGGGAAAAGTACAGATAGTTTTCCTTAGTTTCAATGTTAAGAGAATTTGTCCCAGAAATGCAAAGAATGGGACATGTACTGTAGCTGCTCAGTGTAAAGGAAAGAAAATATGTGCCAATTGTGGAGGGGCACATAATTATGGTGAATGTGGAAGAATTCACCATAATTAGGGATTTATTTGGTTTAGAATTTTATTTTCATGGTTGTACAGAATTTGGCAGATCATAATTGATTGTACATTCCAGCACAGTAGGTGGTGGCATGTACTTAAAACTATTGTTTGCAGACCGCCATGATACCATAGAAGAAGAAAGTACTACAGCCAGTGCTTGGCTGCGGTTCAAACTCATAAAAGATACACCCTTGTCCACTTACCCTCGCTTTATGCCCTTGGAGGAATCCTCATCACCATCTTGGAGGGTGGTCCAAATGATTAGCCAAGCAAGTGGACACTTCTGATGACGTATCATGACGTCTGACGAGTATACACTTGCAGGGCAAGGGGCGAGGCAAGAAGGCATGATTTATAAATGGACCGCCCTTGCCCGGAAATTCGTCACTCGTTCATCCCTGCAATGATTGTGTTTTCAGCCACCGGTAGCTTGTGGGTGCTTTATATACGCTACAGTCAATTATGCTTGCATGTCTACTTATATTAACTATATAATTATTAATATATGCCTACTGTATGATAGCTAGCAAATTAATTAGCTAACAAATGTATTATTTCTACAATTTCCAAAAGCTAACGTTGCAAACTTCCCTTGCTTGGCTAATCATTTGAAGCGACGACAAATATGGCCGTGGGGAATCCCCCAAGGGCAGAGGGTTTAGGGCCGAGGGCTGTCTACTTTGAGTTTGAAACGCAGCCCATGTGTCATGCGCCAACTGCGCATGTGCAGGCCATCAAATCAAAGGCACTCCTAACGAAAATTAAATCATGTCATTTTGACACTTTCACGAGGTTGGAGTAATAACATCTTCAACTACTTAAGACGTGCTTGAATCTAGGTTGTGCCTTTAAATTTCTAAAAAATTAACAATAAAGGAAGAACTGTTCACTCTAATTGACTTCTCAAACCCCGGCCTGCTCTGCTTGGTCTGTTTTGCAAGCCTTCCCGGAAGTCTCGCTATTTTGCGCCTCTGGGTTTAGAAAGTGTGCCAAAGTAGTTTATCGCCAGCCCAGATTCACACACCGAATCAAAAACTGTTGATCAAATAGGAATTCATGCGGGATCTGCATTGAATAGCAATGGAGAGTGCGCATTAATTTCCTGATACCGCTTTGTTCACATTAATTTGCAGATAGTGAATCTGTGAGTGACAGTAGGCTGTTCGAGATTGTGCAGATATGAGGATGGTGTTCTCAATGTTTTGTACACTCAGTGCATATCTTTGATCATTTGGAGTAATATCTTGGTTATTATAAGACTATCCAAGTAATTTTCTTATTATATGAATGTATTTGTTTTTCAATTAATTAGATAATTAAATAACACCAAATGAACCCACTGTCCATCCTCTCGCCTCCACTCTAGGGCCCTGTGCTCCTAGTAACCTGCAGACTAGCCTCCAGTGCAGCACCAACTCTACCTTAGTGACCTGGGACAGAGGCAGTGGAGCACTATCCTATATGGTTGTAGGAGAGGCTACCAACAGCCACATTACCTCCTGTAACTCTAGCGCCACCTACTGTGATCTGGAGGGATTGCAGTGTGGCCAGATGTACAATGTCTCAGTCCACTCTATGGATGGAGTCTGTAGGAGCATTCAGAGTGTCAGCTCAGACGTGCAAACGGGTGAGACGGGCAAAAAACATGAACACACACACACACACACATACACACACACACACACACAAACACACACACACACACACACACACACACACACACACACACACACACACACACACACACACACACACACACACACACACACACACACACACACACACACACACACACACACACCCACATACACACATACACAGATAGTAATGTGTTGCTAATCAAATTGACTAATGAGAATCCCTCCCTCCAGCCCCCTGCCCGCCCCAGAATGTGGCTGCCCAGGTGTACTGTGCCTCAGGCATCATGTTGGTGACCTGGGAACCCAACATGGATGCCCGGTTCTTCCTGGTGAATGCAGTGACAGAGGGAGGGAGCAGCCACTCCTGTAACACTACAGACACCCAGTGCTCCATCACCAGTCTGCCCTGTGGAGAGAGCTTCTCTGTCCAGGTCACCGCTGCCAGAGGAGGCTGCCACAGCATGCCAAGTCAGGCTCTCAACGTCTCATCAGGTACGGCCGGGTCATCAGAACACGACATTGCTCAGTTGTTTGTCATCAGAATGCACCATCAACTATTGTGTAGCCACTAATACATAACTGATCTACAGTTTGATTCCTGAACATTTTTGTAATTAGATTGGTGGAAACAGAATAGCTATTTTTATACGACACATATAAAGTTCTAGATGATCCATGATCTCAGATGAGATACTTTTTTCTGACTCTAAACCTTCCTTCAAAGTGTTCATAACTTCCCTACTAAAAGGCATCTTCTCTCTAGGACTATTGCTCCAGTTTATCTAACCGTCCCTTCCTCTCCTTCTACCCAGCCCCATGCATGCCCACGGGGGTGAAAGGTAGCCAGAACTGTGTGACCAACTCTGCCTGGGTGTCCTGGGCCCCTGCTCTGGGGGTGGACAGATACATGGTGACTGCTGATGGCGTGGGGGGGTACAACTCCTCCTGCTCCATCCCCGGCTTTGACACCACCTGTGAGGTGCCTGAGCTGGCCTGCGGCGTGCGCTACAGCTTCTCTGTTACTGCTAGCAACGGACACTGTGATAGTCCACCCAGTGCGACCTTCGACCTCGAGACAGGTAATGAATGGCGATGTCGCCTGGTTCTGGTTGGATGAATGGGGCTATTGGTCGTTGGTGTAAAAATAAATCTAAGTGATATTCAGTAACTCTTGGAGGACAATGTAAGTTGACTGGGAAAATTATAGTAATTATTTTAACCTATTTTACTGGCTATCATTTTGTCTTCCACTGTCATATTATTTAATGTCATGCTATATATCTCTCTGAAAATCAATAACAAAATATCATGTGTTTACCTCCAGCTCCCTGCGCACTGGCAAGCATCACCGCCTTCGCCCAGTGTCACAACTCCTCCATCCTGGTCCTGTGGGAGCCCATGGGGGGCAGCGTGGGAAACACTGTGTACACCGCCATAGCGGAGGCCAGTGACCGCAGCGTGCTGACCTGCAACAGCTCTGCCAGCAGCTGTGACCTGGAGGGGGCGCTCTGCGGTCTGCACTACACCGTCATCGTAGCAGCATCATCAGACAGCTGCACCAGTCAGAGGAGTCCTCCTTATAGGATCAGCATGGGTAGGTTACTATGTTACTTTCATTGCTGAATTAAGAGTCATACCAGGTCCCGTATTCACAAAGTACCTTAGAGTACTGAGTTCTGATCTGGGATCAGGACCTGCCTGTCCATATAATCATATTCATTAGGAGCTAAAAGACAACTGATCCTAGAGCAGGAGTGCTGATCTGAGACGCTTTGTGCATACAGACCCTGGTACTCTGTAGTAAAGCTGTTCCAGAATAGGGTTTATAACAGTTGTTATAACAGTGGTCATTATAGTCAACATAGTTAGTGTTCTTGCTTGTTCTAGTTATCTATCTAAAGTTAATCTCTGACCTCTCACCCTCCTCCCTCTCTGTTCCTCTCAGAACCCTGCCCACCCCAGGGTGTGGTCATCAGCTCCTCCTGTGAGTCCCATGGAGCGCACGTGTCCTGGACCGCATCCCCTGTGGCTGAGACCTACCTCGTGATCGCAACGGGTGGAAATGGTGACGTGCGGTCCTGCAACACGACCGCCAACAACTGCTCGCTGTCTGCGCTGCAGTGTGGTCAGCAGTACGCCGTCTCTGTGACCGCCAGCCACGAGAACTGCTCCAGTATGGCCAGGCAGAACGTCACGTTCAATACGGGTACGCATCACACAAAAATGACGTGTGTGTGTCCCAAAGAACTTATGAAGACATGCTCCATGTGCTTCTGGCGAAATATGATGCACTATTTATATGGTGTCATCATCTGCCATTTGACCTAAACTTTCAACTTTGACCTTTCTCTCCTTCAGTGCCCTGCCAGCCAGACGGTCTGTCCGTGTTGGTCCAGTGTGTCAACCACTCTGCGTTGCTGTCGTGGACAGTCAGGGGTGGTGTTGTGGACTACTGGGCCCGTGCCCAGGCTGAGGATGGCATCATGCTTTACTGTGAGAGCACAGGGACCTCCTGTACCATCACAGGGCTGGAGTGTGGTGCCCAGTACAACTTCTCTGTTCAGGCCTCAGACGGGACCTGCAACAGCTCCTTCAGTGAGCCTCTGCTGGCTGGAGCAGGTATTGTACAGCCATCTTATTGTACAGTCACCTTATTGTACAGGCATTGATCATTGAGTAGTGATAGTTTTCCTTGGTCTTGGGAGGATAACTCTTCTTAGAGGCTCTCTCTCAATTGATATTTTCTTGATTCCTGACATCTTCCCTCCTCATCTCTTCATCAAACACATTGGAGAGGAAGGTCAGAGAGGAAGGAACATGTTTAGATCTGTATAGGTATTTGTTAACGTTTTGTTCAAAGTCTGACAGTTTGTCCTTCCCCTTTTCTGTAGCTCCCTGTCCCCCAGAGACCATGGCAGTGACCATGTTCCCCATGCAGAACCAGACCCAGTTTTTACGTGCCTCCTGGACCCATGTGAACTGTCCCAACGTCCAATACCTGCTGGAGGTGACCGGGAGCATCCTGGGAGACAGCCAATCCCTGTTCGAGCTGTCTTCCTATTGGACCAGCTCCAGCTTCTTTGAGCTGCTCCTCCCCTGTGGCTCGTCCTATAGCGTGACAGTGAGGAGCAGGAACTTTGCAGGCGACAGCGCCCCCTCTGCGGTCATCACTGGAATCACAGGTACAGCAAGAGGCCTAACGTGGGACAGATGTGCATAACTCATAGAGTTAGATAGAGGACTCATAACTCATAGATTTACATAGAGGACTCATGTATGTATCTGTGCCATTTTGTGTGACAGCAGCTACACTTTAAAGCAGTCGATTTTCTTCTTCTTTTGTCCTCAATCTATCTCTATGGCATAACACATTTCACACCAAAATCTGACGTCAGTGCATCATGTGTTAAAGTCATGACATATAAAAAACATGAGCTGGTGCACACCCAGAGAAAAGTATTTTATGTAGAGGTGCTGACTAACGGCGAATAAACTAAGCTATAAAAATAAAGAGTCGCACACTCCAAATATAAACGTTGGTAAATCACCAACGTTTCGGCATCACTGTGTCTTCTTCAGGGCACAGTGATGCCGAAACGTTGGTGATTTACCCAATAAATTACTGGGAGTTTATATATGGAGTGTGCAACTCTTTATGTTTATAGCTTATAGTCATGACATAACATAACATTACTAGGACCCAGAGTTTTTCCTGGTGAGGTCATATAGACCTTGCCCTAAACATAACTCAACCACAACCGTAACCATAACCATAACTCTAACCATAGCATTCCATCTCTCTCCAGCTCCTTGCCCTCCACCGGTGGTGACCTACAGTGGTTCCAACTCCTCGGCCACCATCTCGTGGAATGGTTCCGTCTACGCCACCATGTATACGGTGTATGACATTAGTGGCGTGGTGCGGACCCGGGTGTGCAGCACGGTACAGCTGTCCTGTTCCCTGGCCAACCTCGACTACAACAACCTGGAGGTCACCGCTAGCAACACTGCCGGGGAGAGCGACCCCACCAGGGAAATAACAGGTAGGAACCAACCCAGACGGTTGTGTTTGAAAATGTGATCGTTTGTTATCGAAATAGGCAGAAGACAGTCTCTTAATATAATGTTAATCCCTGTCTCTTAATATAATGTTAATCCCTGTCTCTTAATACAATGTTAATCCCTGTCTCTTAATACAATGTTAATCCCTGTCTCTTAATACAATGTTAATCCCTGTCTCTTAATACAATGTTAATCCCTGTCTCTTAATACAATGTTAATCCCTGTCTCTTAATATAATGTTAATCCCTGTCTCTTAATATAATGTTAATCCCTGTCTCTTAACATGGTTCCCATCTACAGTGCATCACTTGAGAAGGAGAGATCTCAGTGAAGAAGAGATGATCTCAGAGATGGGTGAGTTAAGCTCTGCTCTACTTCATAGGTACTTCATACTCTATGATACAGGAGAGCAACGTTACAAACTGAAAAGTGGCTTTAACATATCAATTCAATAAATAATTGAGTTCATAATCAGACCACTCTCCTTGCCTCCTTCATCAGGTCTGTCCATGCCCGAGGTGTGGGTTACCTTGGAAACCCTAAACGTCCTCCTAGTGGAGTGGTCCCGTGTGAAGGGGGCGGCCTACTACACCCTGGTGGTCCAAGAGCAGAGTTCTCGCCCCCGCCACGCCAGCCGCTCAAACATACTGACCGTGTACGGCGAGAGCTCCATCGTCACTGACCTCAACCCTTCCTCCACTTACTGCCTATCTGTGTCGGCCCAGACAGAGGCCAGCAAGGGGCCCTACTCAGAGCCTGTGTGTGTAGAGACTGTGGCACCTGCAGTCAAGATGTGAAGGGGGGCTCTGGACTGAAGAAAAGAATTAGAGCCATGAATTTATCTGAATATATGGCTCTGGTCATGGGTATCACAGAACGAGAATGTAATACTTATCAGTCTCCGGATCTTTTGGTGCCAACATGGGCACGGCAACCCACAAGCAATTGTTCAATCTTAAATCAGTCTGCCTTACTCTGTAAAACTAAGGTCTCCTTTGGGAAAGTGGTCTTCTAACTTCAGAGGGACTTCCTGGTTAAATGCAAAAGCTATAGTATGGCTCTGGTCGGCGTTACAGGGCAGTATGTATTGTATGGTCACTGAAAACAGCTGAATGCTATAGCTCAGTGTTTCCCAACTCGTTTTCCAGTACCCCCAGCAGGACACGTTGTTGTTCTAGCCCTTGTATGCACCTCATTCCTTGAGGGATTTATGATTAGTTGACAAGTTGAATCAGGTGTGCTTGTCCAGGGTTACAATAAAAATGTGTTCTGTTGGTGGTAGTGGAGGACCAGGGTTGGGAAACACTGCTATAGCGGACCGTAACGTTTTCTAAATTGTCAGCGTTTTTTTAAAGGTTTGGGGTAGCTTTGTCTGCGGTGTGGTGGTTGAGATATCGTATCCAAAGTGGTGATTTGCTATCTCTTTGCCTGTCGTATCAAGTAGTAGAAAATATTTGTATGACTTGTGAGAAACGACCTGTGAAGTATACTATTCCTAACGCATCATCATCGTCCATGCTGAAGTCGGTGAAATCAAAGCCCAAACATGTATTTCTAGTTTTTGTGTAATTTTTACTATACCTTCAACAAGTTATTTTTAATGACTTGTTTTATATGCATCTTTCCTTTTTATTACGTATGTATACTGAACAAAAATATAAATGCAACATGCAACAATTTCCACGATTTTACTGAGTTACAGTGAATAAAAGGAAATCGGTCAATTTAAATAAATTCACAAGGCCCTAATCTATGGATTTCACATGCGCAGCCATTGGCCCACCCACTAGGCCCACCCAATCAGAATGAGTTTTCTCCCACAAAAGGGCTTTTACAGACAGAAATACTCCAGTTTCATCAGCTGTCCAGGTGGCTGATCTCAGACAATCCTGCAGGTGAAGAAGCCGGATGTGGAGGTCCTAAGCTGGCGTGGTTACACGTGGTCTGCGGTTGTGAGGCCGGTTTGACATACTACCAAATTCTCTAAAACGAAGTTGGAGGTGGCTTATGGTAGAGAAATGAACACATTTCAAACAGCTCTGATGTAGTCAGCATGCCAATTGCATGCTCCCTCAAAACTTGAGACATCTGTGGTATTGTGTTGTGTGACAAAACTGCACATTTTTAGAATGGCCTTTTAATGGTTTAATCAGCATCTTGATATGCCACACCTGTCAGGTGGATGGATTATTTTGGCAAATGAGTAATGCTCACTAACAGGAATGTTAACAAATTTGTGCACAGAATATGAGAGAAATAAGCTTTATGTGAGTATGGAACATTTCTGGGATGTTTTATTTCAGCTCATGAAACATGGGACCAACACTTCACATGTTGCGTTTATATTTTTGGTCAGTATATATGAGAAAGTAGATGTATCTTTATTGAAGAGTAATATATCTGGCTGTGTTTTCAATAACAGGATTTGTAATGTACTATGTGCCATTTTCTTGACTATCTTTATCGAGAAACAGTCAGACATAAAATTGATCAGATTGTACAACTTTTTCCACTTTCATTAATTCAAATTCATTGTCATTCAATACAAAATAGAATAAACAAAATACTCAAATATCTCCCTTTCATTGATGTAGATACTTATGGTTTATTTCTAATGGGGACAATGGAGTATGATGCACATTATTACATGGTAGTCCGTCATTTAGCAGACACTACGGTAGTCCGTTATTTAGTCATTTAGCAGACACTACAGTAGTCCGTTATTTAGTCATTTAGCAGACACTACAGTAGTCCGTTATTTAGTCATTTAGCAGACACTACAGTAGTCCGTTATTTAGTCATTTAGCAGACACTACAGTAGTCCGTTATTTAGTCATTTAGCAGACACTACAGTAGTCCGTTATTTAGTCATTTAGCAGACACTACAGTAGTCCGTTATTTAGTCATTTAGCAGACACTACAGTAGTCCGTTATTTAGCAGACACTACAGTAGTCCGTTATTTAGCAGACACTACAGTAGTCCGTTATTTAGTCATTTAGCAGACACTACAGTAGTCCGTTATTTAGTAGACACTACAGTAGTCCGTTATTTAGCAGACACTACAGTAGTCCGTTATTTAGCAGACACTACAGTAGTCCGTTATTTAGCCATTTAGCAGACACTACAGTAGTCCGTTATTTAGTAGACACTACAGTAGTCCGTTATTTAGTAGACACTACAGTAGTCCGTTATTTAGTCATTTAGCAGACACTACAGTAGTCCGTTATTTAGTCATTTAGCAGACACTACGGTAGTCCGTTATTTAGTCATTTAGCACACTACAGTAGGACAGTTATTTAGTCATTTAGCACACTACAGTAGGACAGTTATTTAGTCATTTAGCAGACACTACAGTAGTCCGTTATCTAGTCATTTAGCAGACACTACAGTAGTCCGTTATCTAGTCATTTAGTAGACACTACAGTAGTCCGTTATTTAGTAGATACTACAGTAGTCCGTTATTTAGTCATTTAGCAGACACTACAGTAGTCTGTTATTTAGTCATTTAACAGACACTACAGTAGTCCGTTATTTAGTCATTTAGCAGACACTACAGTAGTCCGTTATTTAGTCATTTAGTAGACACTACAGTAGTCCGTTATTTAGCAGACACTACAGTAGTCCGTTATTTAGTCATTTAGCAGACACTACAGTAGTCCGTTATTTAGTCATTTAGTAGACACTACAGTAGTCCGTTATTTAGCAGACACTACAGTAGTCCGTTATTTAGTCATTTAGTAGACACTACAGTAGTCCGTTATTTAGTCATTTAGTAGACACTACAGTAGTCCGTTATTTAGTCATTTAGCAGACACTACAGTAGTCCGTTATTTAGTCATTTAGTAGACACTACAGTAGTCCGTTATTTAGCCGACACTACAGTAGTCCGTTATTTAGTCATTTAGTAGACACTACGGTAGTCCGTTATTTAGCACACTACAGTAGTCCGTTATTTAGTCATTTAGTAGACACTACGGTAGTCCGTTATTTAGTCATTTAGTAGACACTACAGTAGTCCGTTATTTAGGCGTTTAGCAGACACTACAGTAGTCCATTTATTAATTTAATAGACACTACAGTAGTCCATTTATTAATTTAGCAGACACTACGGTAGTCAGTTATTTAGTCATTTAGCAGACATTACGGCAGTCCATTATAACAAAGGTAGATTTCTAGATCTGAAAGTGCTTTGAAGAGGAGCACTCGTGTAACCGAGTGAGATTGTACCAGATAAAACCCTTTAAGAGGAGTACTAAATGAATAAGAAATTACAGCTTTAGGAATTTCATCTTCAACAAAACCATAATCACCCCACACAACATCTCCTTTTGTAAAAGTTGTTTTATTAGAAAACAAAATGCAACAGAGCACTTAACCAAACACAGCACAATATCAGTACGGCTCAGTGCATGGTACAAATTCACCTTCGGAGGTTGCTCTGTAGGATTTAAAACATTCTCAGACCCGTATGTACAAAGCAATTTGGAACTTTCCAGAGACAAAACCATATAAAACTTAAAATGGCATTTTTTCCCTAATACAACTGTCTCGAATGAAAGGTAACGCTGGTCTAGAAAGGGAGGAGAAAGGCAGAGATAGAAAGATCTACATAAAGTAACATTACGTTGGCCAAAGACAAGTCCAGGTAGTTTCTCGTGCTAATGTTTTCTTCTTCTCTTTTTAATAATACGTGACAGACTACACGATCAAGTAAAACAAATGAATGAAGAGAGAAAGGCAGAGAAGAGCTGTGACGAGCTAAGGGGACTCTGCCCTAGCGTTCTGTGTCGTCCTCTCTCCTCTCTCTGTGCTCTGGCTCCTCCTGCGCTCTCTGTGTTTCCCATGGTCTTTCCCATTGCTGGGCTCTCGTGGCCGGTGGCTCCGCTCTTTGCTGCGACTACGTTTGTGTGAGCGCTGCTCTCCCTCCCCCCTCTCATGGCTGCGCTCTCTCTTCCTGCTCTTCTCCTTCTCCCCCACATCGGCCCTGCTCTTGCTTCCACTCTCTTCTTGGATTTCTCCTCTCTTCTTGGACTTCTCCTTGTGTCTCCTTTCCCTGCTTCCGCTCCGGCTGGAGCGCTTGGCCTTCCTCTCCTCCCTGTGCCCCCTCCTCTCATCCCGCTCTTCTTTGTGTCTCCTGTCCTCAGTCTCCCCCTTGCTCCTCTTGTCCTTGGACCTCTCCCTCCCTCTGTCGCTGCCCCTGTCTTTCCTCCTGCTTCTGTCGTTCTCCCCGCCCCCCTCCCTTTCTTTCTCCCTGTCTTTCCGCTCTCCCTTGCGTTCCCTGCTCCTGGACCGTCGCCTCTCCCTTTCTCCTCCCCTGTCCCTCTCTCCTCTTTCCCTCTCTCTGTCCCCTCCTCTCCTGTCCCCGTCCTTACCCTCCCTCTCCTTCCTCTGGCGGTCACGTTCCCTTTCCAGCTCGCGGTCGAAGCTTGGGCCGTGGCGCTCTCGTTCGCGGTGGTGGCTCCTGCTCCTCGACCGTTTGGGGGACCTCCTGGGGCTCCTGACCAATAGAAAAACAGAAACAAACCTAAATATCAACCTCACGAACAGCAAAAACCCTCCCTCATTGACAGAGATGCGATCCACATAATATTCTTCAGAATGGCTTTTATCCTTTTCCTACCGGGAGCGTCTACGCCCTTCTGTCGCCCGTCCCTCCTCTGGCACAGGTTCTACCGGCTCCTCCACCTTCTCGGGAATCTTCCGGGGCCTTGCCTTCATCTGTGTGTCAATCATCTTCTGCACAGGCACCGGGATGCGTGGAAAGAGTGTGGAGAACCACTCCAGCTTGGTGAGGAACGACCGGACCATCTCGCCGATGGTCATAACGCAGCCGCCTCCGGCCTTCACATCCAGCTCCTGAGAACATAGAGAGGGGGTATTGAAAACATTATTAACACACTCAGATGCAAATCAGAACTACAAAAGACATTGTATTCATTATCATATTTATTCAGCATATCTTCCTAGTCCCTTGTTTTTTAACACTTGCCTCCATGACTCAATTAGAAATCAAATATAATTTGTGATGACCAAGTACTGAACCTTCACCTCTGATTTCATCTAGCTTAATAGGCTCACATATCAATCCTTATCATGTGTTTGCTTTATAATTCAACTTAGTGCCTGATACTGACTATAGGAAATAATAGTATGGAAATGGAAAAATGGTTTCTCTCATTTAATCTGTCTGGCTGTCCTGAAAAATCTGTACTTACACTGTGAGCCCTCTTACACAACGATATGTTAGCAAAATAACTGAAAACACCCTGGGTTGCATCTCAATAGTCTAAAGTGGCTTCCTCTCCTCATCGTTTCCTCCATCTGCACTAGCATTAAAAGAGGAAGTAAAGATGGGGGTGAAACAAGGAGAGGAAGCGACTTTAAACAATTGAGATGGATCCATAGGCAGGCAAAAAATAAGGGTTAAGGAAAGTTTTTTGCTTCCTCCTTCCTAGTTCTCTCGACAGTCCAGGGAGACGCTAGCCACAGTGCAAGTACAGAGTGGAGGCATGTAGGTAGGTATGTGCACAGCAACTACAGAGAGACCAGGTCTGAATGGGTAGAGAACAGCCGTTTTGCACTCACACACGCAAACCAACAGTGCTGAGAGATACATTATCCAATTCACCTGCTGCACAAGGGGCATCTAAAGAAGAGAACATGGGAATTAGCCAGTTGGGTAGGATGTCAGGTTCAAATATTGCATCAGAACAAGAAAGTAGGCCTGGTTGCACAGTCTGACAAATAATATCCAGCCAATTGAAGGTTTGAATGCAGAGAGAGGATACAGTGCATTTGGAAAGTATTTGTTACGTTACAGCCTTATTTTAAAATGGACTAAATATTTTTTCCCCTTATATATCTACACACAATACCCCATAATGACAAAGTGAAAAAGTGAAAAAGGCTTTAACACAAAAAAATAAAATACAGAAATACCTTAGTTACATAAGTACTCGGGACCTTTGCTACGAGACTCTAAATTGAGCTCAGTTGTATCCTGTTTCCAATGGTCATCCTTGAGATGTTTCATCAACTTGGTTGGAGTCCACCTGTGGTAAATTCAATTTATTGGACATGATTTGGAAAGACACACCTGTCTATATAAGGTCCCACAGTTGACAGTGCATGCCAGAGCAAAAACCAAACCATGAGGTCGAAGGAATTGTCCGTAGAGCTCCGAGACAGGATTGTGTCGAGGCACAAATCTGGCAAAGGGCACCAAAACAATTCTGCAGCGTTGAAGGTCGCCAAGAACACAGTGGCCTCCATCATTCTTAAATGGAAGTTTAGAACCACCAAGACTCTTCCTAGAGCTGGCCATGCAGCCAAACTGACCAATAGAGGGAAAAGGCCCTTGGTCAGGGAGGTGAGCAAAAACCTGATGTTTCTATGTGGAGATGGGAGAACCTTCCAGAAGGTCAACCATCTCCGTAACACTCCAACAATCAGGCTTTTATGGTAGTGGCCAGACGTAAGCCACTCGTCAGTAAAAAGCATGAGAGCCCGCTTGGAGTTTCCCAAAAGGCCCCGAAAGAATTCAGACCATTAGAAACAAGGTTCTCCGGTCTGATGAAACCAAGATTGAACTCTTTGGCCTGAATGCCAAGCGCAACGTCTGGAAGAAACCTGGCACCATCCCTACGGTGACGCATGTTGGTGGTGGCAGCATCATGCTGTGGGGATGTTTTTCAGCGGCAGGGACTGGGAGACTAGTCAGGATCGAGGGAAAGATGAACAGAGCAAAAATACAGAGAGATCCTTGATGAAAACCTGCACAAGAGCGCTCAGGACCTCAGAATGGGGTGAAGGTTCACCTTCCATCGGAGCAACGACCCTAAGCACACAGCCAAGACAACATAGCAGTGGCTTCGGGACAAGTCTCTGAATGTTCTTGAGTGGCCCAGCAAGAGCCCGGACTTGAACCCGATCAAACATCTCTGGAGAGACCGGAAAATAGCTGTGCAGTGACGCTCCCCATCCAACCTGACAGAGCTTGAGAGGATCTGCAGAGAAGAATAGTAGAAACTCCCCAAATACAGGTGTTCCAAGCTTGTAGCATCATGCCCAAGAAGACTCAAGGCTGTCTTCAAAGGTGCTTCAACAAAGTACTGAGTAAAGGGTCTGAATACTTATGTAAATATCATATTACAAATTAGCAAAAAAAATAATAATCTGTTTTTGCTTTGTCATTATGGGGTATTATGTGTTGCTTGATGAGGGGGGAAAACAATTTAATCCATTTTAGAATAAGGCTGTAACGTAACAAAATGTGGAAAAGGTTAAGGGGTCTGAATACTTTCCGAATGCACTGTACATCTACTACAAAGTTCTCCTCAGAAAATTGTTAAATTATATTAAAAGGTGCTACACATAGGATTCTTTTGCATTGTAATTTCAGAAAATGTCCTTAACATATCTGGCACTAATAATGGAATGATAGTGTTTCACAGTATTACTTACCCACCAGTGTTGTGATTGGCTGTTATATAAGTGCCTATTGATTTTTCCCACCGGAGTGGTATCTGCTATCAAACTGGGAAAGCTGTTTCTGACTTTGTGGCTGTGTTAGCTGGTGGAAATGGCTGTCATTTCCTGTTTGGATTTTTTTTCTCCAAACACTCTTTGCTCAATTTCAGTTTATATGTTAGAAAACAAGGGAATCGTTGTACCATCTAAATCACTGTGAAATGCATTTTCAA
The DNA here is from genome assembly GCF_029448725.1 of Salvelinus fontinalis. Lineage (NCBI taxonomy): Eukaryota > Metazoa > Chordata > Actinopteri > Salmoniformes > Salmonidae > Salvelinus > Salvelinus fontinalis. The sequence goes on along the minus strand of NC_074681.1, from coordinate 11,359,700 downwards.
TATAAAACAATATTGTTTTTACAGCTGTTTGAAACTGGTGGACCAAAACTGAAAGTAACTTTTGTTTTGGACCACCAACTTCAAACAGCTGTAAAAACAATATTTGTTGTTATTAAAATATATTTCACAGTGATACAAATGGCACAATGCTTACCTACACTATTCAGTGCTTGTTTTCTCAAATAAATTGAAACTGAGGAAACATTGCAGAATTTTTGCAACCAGGAAATGACAGGCATTTCCACTAGATAACACAGCCAAAGTTAGAACAGTGTTCCCATTTTGACAACAGATGCCACTCCGGCGGGAGAAATCAACAGGTGAATATCCAATCACAACACGGGTGGGTAAGTAATACTGTGAAACACTATCAGTCCATTATTAGTGCCAGATATGTTAAGGACATTTTCTGAAATTACAATGCAAAAGAATCCTATGTGTAGCACCTTTAAGTAGGAGGGTGTCAGATAAAAGAAAACGAAGCAATGGATTTATGTGTTGAGATATACGTGTTGTATTTTAAAATAAAACGTGTTAATTAGAATAAATAAAAATCTGAGCCTGGGAGAAACAACGTTACACATTTCAGTGTAAAATGTCAAATTGTGCAAATTAGATTTTATTAATTGAGTTTGTGCAACAAGTCCTGATTGCATCTTGGCAAACACAAAGGGCATGCCTTTAGTTAACAGAATTTGACTGTATGGTTCAACTCTACGTCAAATATACTTACCCTGACAAAAACAGGCAGCAGAGCAGAGTGAATGACCTAACTACTCAACTTTGCGCGGGGGGAGGGGGACTGGGGACAATTAAGCCAAATGAAGGCAAAGGTGAAAAATCAGCTCTGAGCATCACAACGAGGAGAGAACTGAGCCAACAGTTTGGATCATGCCAGACTTGTTAGTGAAAGGTAGAGAAACATGAAAGTATTACCCGTGTGGACATACCTCCTCATCATCCAGGAAACCATCATACCAGTCCACCAGGTCTGCAGGAGGCTGGGTGTATCTAGAGGAAACACACACATAACACACTATTGAGCATCCCATTGAATAACACATGTAGACGTCTTTGACTTCCGCCTGCAACTTGACGCCAATGTTAACTATCCGAAGGTAGATACTGTTTTCACATTTTTGTCATTTAGCAGATGCTCTTATCCAGAGCGACTCACAGGAGCAATTAGGGCTAAGAGCCTTGCTCAAGGACACAGGCAGATTTTTTTCTTCTTCACCTAGTCTGCTCTGGGATTCGAACCATCAACTTTTTGGTTACTGGCCCAATGCTCTTAGCTGCTAGGCTACCTACTGTTGTCTGCGAACAAATCTTATAACACACCTCTCTATTCCAGGAACAGACATGTAGTTAATTTAACAACACATTAATAAAGAGATGTCGGAACAAAATGGTATCATTTAGGCATGCAACTGAACACTGCAAAATGGCTGCTGAGCATTTCACAAAGAGGTTGCAACCCATTAGAACAGGGTGAGTGAAATGTATTTACAGCCAAATAAAAACAAGTCCAATAGGTTCTATCCTTTGTGCAAACATTTGCCTTTTACATAAACCAAAATGTAGGGTGAGTCGTACCTTATGTACATGAAACCAAGTGCTCTGATGTAGGGCGAGTCGTTGTGAGTGATCAGTCCCATCACCTGCTTGCGGGTCATCTTGAGGGTAAACAGCTTATACAACAGGCAGAAGGCCGTGGACACAATGCCGCCCGTCCCGACTCCACGCACCTGAGAACAGAGGTTCATGTGTCAAACGTTTTGGTTTTTGGGACCAGTGTTCCTAACATATATCTGAAGTGGACCTCTACGTTTTGGGGGAAATTATCTTTTTTCAACATGGTCCTACTCCACAGCTAAGTTAAGTGTGTTGCTTGCGTTTGTCATCTATCAACTACTGACTTTTGATGCGTGTATGGTTTTTTTATTTTACCAGGTAAGTTGACTGAGAACACGTTCTCATTTGCAGCAACGACCTGGGGAATAGTTACAGGGGAGAGGAGGGGGATGAATGAGCCAATTGTAAACTGGGGATTATTAGGTGACCATGATGGTTTGAGGGCCAGATTGGGAATTTAGTATGTATGTATGTATGTGTGTCTGTATGCATGTATGTGCACCTAACTAAGATGCTCTGGATAAGAGCGTCTGCTGAATTACTAATGTCAAAAATGTAAAACGTATGTGATGCACTTATGAACACAATTAGGCAGAGAATAGCTTCTCTGGTCAGGATGTAACATTGATTCTGTTGACAGCTAAAGCCATTAAATCAGACATAAGTCAGAGAGTGACTGTTACCCCCATCATCTGGGACAGAGAAACAGGGGGAGGCAAAAGGCACGTACTTTCTAACTTACCCCTCCGCACATTCCAGTCTGTCCAGCAGTCTTCCTGCTGCCTTTCTCCCAGGGCTCAACATGAGTCACCTACAGAAACATTGTTTTTAACACAGTGACCCCATGATGCTAAAATCAATACATGTGAATCACATTCAGGTTGCAGAAGTCTGTTGTTTACCTCTGGCTGAACGCTGGGCACATCAGGAAGACGCCTTTGCATCCCTTTACTTTCCAATCACATCAAAATAATTTAACAAATGCTAAATATACACTCACTGTACATTGTTTAACAGGCGTCATCACAGTTGCAGTCGACAGAATGTTTCAATTACAACACGTTTCTGTCGGCTTTATTTTGTTACACACAGGTGTTATACACAGGTGTTAGGATGCCTATTGACATTCTAGAGTGTCTAATGCTACTTCCTGATGTGCCCAGCGTTCAGCCAGAGGTAAACAACAGACTTCGGCACCCCGATTGACTGAACACGATATGCAACATCTGGGACTAGCATTCCTAGGCATTAGCCATGGTGGAAAATAGTGCTTCATAAAGTACACACATTTCCCTTTTTTAACTGCCTTCTCGCCATTAAATTGCGACTAGGCGGAAATCGACGCCTTTGCAGCCTGCACGTACAAACCGGTCCACGGGGGATACAATGCCTTTCGACAGTAAAATTAAACGACTCAATATCGCCATTTACCGGCCTTTGGGTTAGTTCGAAGCATGCTGGATAGCTAATTAGCGCAAGTGGTCGCCCCAATTAACCATTTGAGAACAATTTCTCAATGATATGAAAAATAGCTACGTTTCTTATGTTTCCAAAACCGTACTGCAAGCGATACTTGTTCACATTCAAGACCGATCGTGCGTCGGTGCTACAAAAATATTCCGGGAAAGATCTCTTCAGCAATACTAATTAGGCGCTAAATGTAGTTAGCGTGTATTAATAGGCTAACATAACACGAGTTTACCTGACTGGCTAGCCAATTAACTAGCCAGCTGACGTTAGCTAGGTTTGGGAACGTTAACTAACTAAAGTAACGTTAATTCCAACACAATTTCAATTATCAGCAAATTAACTACAGACCGTACAGGAAAACCTAAGATATGTTTGCTAGTTAACTTAGCTACATAGCTAACTAACGTTGCAACCCACTCAAATGAGTAAACAGAACTGAAAATATGGTCGGGTTAGCGGTAGCTAGCAAACACGTTAGGAACCATTTGAGATGATACTGTCAAATTATAATATGAAAAACAGCGTTAAGCAAAAGCTAGCTACCTGCCACTGAATCATTTAGCCAGTTAAGTTAGCAATTTACCCATACGTTCGAACCGCTACCGAAGGTAGCTAACCAACTTTAGCTAGCATAGTAACGTTAGCCAGCATCGTCTGGTTACCTTGAAATATATTTCATCCACCACCTCATGGTAGGTTTTCAGTTCATAGAGCTGAACCTTGAAATATGGAGATGAGAGCACGTTGGTGAGGACCATAGGGTTCAAGTTCATAGTCTTTTCGTTGCCCCAGAGAGGCAAGTTGTTTCCATGTTTTCCAGGGTTAGGGCCAATCTTGTTCACAGCCTGTCCTTGTTGCTGATTCCCGGCTACAGTGTTGTTGGCCATAATGCGAGGATCCCAGGCTGTCAATCCACAAATGCGGGAAATTAGCCGCTATCTGCTAACGCTAGCTAGCTTACACAATCGATGCTTCTGACTATAACGCCATTAAAGCGGGGTTTGAAACCGTCAATAGTTGCGGTAAACTATGTTCTACAATAACCTAGCACCAGATTATGGCCCACAAAACCCTACTTTGCAGATCTATCTTCCTAACTGAGTTTCTTCGGCAACAGTAGGACAAGATGGCACGCACGTAACTGCCGCTGCCGGGAGAAGACCGGAAAAGGCAACGAACGCCTTTCGTCCAATGAGTGACTTTCGTGAATGGGTACCAAAGTACAGTAACTGTATAGAGGAATTCAAGATCTTTGGCTCACTGCATTCACTGATTGGTGAGCATGCAATGATAGTTGTTTTGAATAATTGACTGTAATTTATCATAGTAATACATTTCATTATGTTTTTCTCATGTTCTGTGTGTTTGGGTCAGAGGAGGAGACGTTGAATAGGTCATCAATCAATCAAATGTATATATAAAGCTCTTTTGACATCCACCGATGTCACAAAGTGCTGTACAGAAACCCAGCCTAAAACCCCAAACAGCAAGCAATGCAGATGTAGAAGCCCGGTGGCTAGGAAAAACTCCCTGGAAAGGCAGGAACCTAGGAAGAAACCTAGAGAGGAACCAGCCTCTGAGGGGTGGTCAGTCCTCTTCTGCCTGTGCCGGGTGGAGATTATAACAGTACATGGCCAAGATGTTCAAACGTTCGTAGATGACCAGCAGGGTCAAACAATAATGTGGATGTAGAGGGTGCAACAGGTCAGCACCTCAGGAGTAAATGTCAGTTAGCTTTTCATAGCCGATCACTCAGAGTTAGAGACAGCAGGTGCTGTCTTCGAAAACAGAAGGTCTGGGACAAGGTAGCACGTCCGGTGAACAGATCAGGGTTCCATAGCCGCAGGCAGAACAGTTGAAACTGGAGCAGCAGCACGGCCAGGTGCACTGGGGACAGCAATGAGTAAAGCCAGGTTGTCCTGAGGCATGGTCCTAGGGCTCAGGTCCTCAGAGAGAAGAGAGAATGAAAGATAATTAAAGGGAGCATACTTAAATTCACACTGGACACCGGATAAGACAAGAGAAATACTCCAGATATAACAGACTAACCCTAGCCCCCTGACACAAACTATTGCAGCATCAATACTGGAGGCTGAGACAGGAGGGGTCGGGAGACACTGTGGCCTCGTCCGACGATACCGCTGGACAGGGCCAACCAGGCAGGATATAACCCCACCCACTTTGCCAAAGCACAGCCCCCACACCACTAGAGGGATATCTTCAAACCACCAACTTACTACCCTGAGACAAGGCCGAGTATAGCCCACGAAGATCTTCCCCAAGGCACGAACCCGAGGGGGGCGCCAACCCGGACAGGAAGCTCACGTTAGAGACTCAACCCTATCAAGTGACGCACCCCTCCTAGGGGTAGCATGGAAGAGCACCAGTAAGCCAGTGACTCAGTCCCCGTAATAGGGTTAGAGGCAGAGAATCCCAGTGGAGCGGTGAACCGGCCAGGCAGAGGGTGGTTCGTCGTTCCAGTGCCTTTCCGTTCACCTTCACACCCCTGGGCCAGACTACACTCAATCATAGGACCTACTGAAGAAATGAGTCTTCGATAAAGACTTAAAGGTCAAGACCGAGTCTGCGTCTCTCACATGGATAGGCAGACCATTCCATAAAAATGGAGCTCTATAGGAGAAAGTCCTGCCTCCAGCTGCTTGCTTAGAAATTCTAAGGATAATAAGGCGGCCTGCGTCTTGTGATCGTAGCGTACGTCTAGGTATGTACGGCAGAACCAAATCGGAAATATAGGTAGGAGCAAGCCCATGTAATGCTGTGTAGGTTAGCAGTAAAACCTTTAAATCAGCCCTAGCCTTAACAGGAAGCCAGTGTAGAGAGGCTAGCACCGGAGTAGGTCATATTCTCATCGTCTCCTCGGCCCAGATACTGGTTCAATGTTGGGGTAGCTACTGTGTCTTTCATAATTTGCATACATTCAGTCCTAGCTGTGTACACAAGTAATCTGTCAATCTTTGATTTATGCCGACTACTCTTCCTCCATTTGAAAACATCAATCCCTTCCAAAAGGACAACGACCCTAAGCACACAGCCAAGACAATGCAGGAGTGGCTTTGGGACAAGTCTCTGAATGTCCTTGAGTGGCCAAGCCAGAACCCGCACTTTAACCCAATCGAACATCTCTGGACAGACCTGAAAACTACAGCTTCTATCATGACGTCTGGGCCCTTATTACACAGGAGGTAGGGTTGCTGGTTCATTCCCCCTTAATCACTGCAGTATTCTCTGACAATCCAGTCATGCAAGTCCCTTCTCCCACATATTCTAAAGGTGGGTTGAAAGACAGTTCTTCACTGCATGTATCCGTTCCTCCCCTCCTTGCTATAATATGTGGGCCTTTTCACGCTGCAAAAATCAGCATCACATTTACAATCTATTGTAGCAGCTCTGTGTTCCAGGAACGTTCCCTCCTTGCCAGTGATAGTATATAGCCACGGTAGCCAGCCATCTGTCCTCTGGTACTTTGTAAGCATCTCACCCAGAGGCAGGACTGCCAGACTGGCGGTGACGAGCAGCCCTGAGCGCTTTCTCAATCCCCACATGAGCCTGTGTTGAGTACTACTGACAGCAGTTATGTAACAGCTCTCTGAGCCAGCATGGATTCACTGTTTAAATATCTCTAGCCGCTTTTGAAGCATCCATCCATCAATATTCCCATCCCATGGGACTGAATTAAGTACTAGGATGTCTATTGTATCGAAAACAAGAAACACGTTTTCACCATGACAACATACATACTACATTTGGGTTTTGTAGCTGCCAGGAAGGAAAAGTAGGCTACAGTTTAGCAGGGGATAGGGAAAACAATCTAAATCTATTGAGCGAGAGCTGTTGTTTCTTAAATAAATGATTACTTTACAGAACAACACAGCATGTGTGTTTGTGTTATTTCTATACAGTATAGAAATAACACAATGTGGGACCTGCACTTGCAACATCAGTCTACAGAAATAACCGTAAAAACAACAAACAAAGTAGGATATCAACATAATAAAGGTACATACAGTACGATAAGGGTATGAATTGGACAAACAAGAAAGTCATTAAAAGTTTAACATCATGAGTCCTGGACTTTCTGACGGGCCGCCCCCAGGTGGTGAAGGTAGAAAACAACATCTCCACCCTGCTGATCCTCAACACTGGGGCCCCACAAGGGTGCGTTCTGAGCCCTCTCCTGTACTCCCTGTTCACCCATGACTGCGTGGCCATGCACACCTCCAACTCAATCATCAAGTCTGCAGACGACACTACAGTGGTAGGCCTGATTACCAACAACGACGAGACGGCCTACAGGGGGGAGGTGAGGGCCCTCGGAGTGTGGTGTCAGGAAAATAACCTCACACTCAACGTCAACAAAACAAAGGAGATGATCATGGACTTCAGGAAACAGCAGAGGGAGCAACCGCCATCCACATCAATAGGACAGTAGTGGAGAAGGTGGAAAGTTTTAAGTTCCTCGGCAGAAACTGAAATTGTCCACCCACACAGACAGCGTAGTGAAGAAGGCGCAACAGTGCCTCTTCAACCTCAGGAGGCTGAAGAAATGTGTCTTGTCACCTAAAACAATCACACATTTTTACAGATGCACAATCTGGTACGGCAACTGCACTGCCCACAACTGCAAGGCTCTCCAGAGGGTAACACGGTCTGCACAATGCATCCCCGGGGGCAAACTACCTGCCCTCCAGGACACCTACAGCACACAATGTCACAGAAAGGCCAACAAGATCATCAAGGATGACAGCCAACCGAGCCACTGCCTGTTCATCTCGCTATCATCCAGAAGGCGAGGTCAGTACAGGTGCATCAAAGCTGGGACCGACAGACTGAAAAACAGCTTCTATCTCAAGGCCATCAGACTGTTAAACAGCCATCACTAACATAGAGAGGCTGCTGCCAACATACAGACTCAAATCTCTGGCCACTTAAATAAATGGACTTAGTAAAGGATTCACTAGTCACTTTAAATAACAGCACTTTAATAATGTTTACATATCCTACATTACTCATCTCATATGTATATACTGTATTCTATACCATCTACTGCATCTTGCCTAAGCCGTACGGCCATCGCTCATCCATATACTTATATGTACATATTCTAATTCATTCCTTTACACTTGTGTGTATTAGGTAGTTGTTGTGAAATTGTAAGATTACTTGTTATATATTACTGCATTGTCAGAACTAGAAGCACAAGCATTTCGCTACACTCGCATTAACATCTGCTAACCATGTGTATGTGACCAATAACTTTTGATTTGAAGAGCATTCTTTCTCTAATTTATTTATACCAGTAAAAACCGACAAATGCAGAGTATCAACATACACAATCACAAGAACTAGTCTGAATGTGAAGTTGAATGATGCAACACTTACATCATGGATATAACAAACTCCACAAACAGTATTTCAACAAAGCACTGAACAAGACAAACATTTATAGAAATGTCATGTTTGGCCTTGCAGATACTCGATGGTTGGCAGGACTCTTAACATCCTGGTTTGATCGCTGTACTTGACTGACTCCATCTTCCCTTGAGTGAAGCTGTACTTGCCCCACTTTCCAATTTCAAAATGTCAACCATGTTTACTGTCCCTAAATCAGTTTTCCCTCCTACTTACTAGGAGTTGTTGCTAGGAGTGCCTGTTGTTGTATGAAAATAAGCTTTCTGAAAAGATGAAAGCTTTCTGTCCAAGGAGGCTTCTCTCCCAATACAGTTTTGTATATCAAAGTGACACAGTGTGAACTGAACTGTCCATTTTGGGATCATAGAGCATAGTACATTTACTGTAAACCATTTTTCCTGAGGATTTGAAACCTTAACCCTAATCTATAGCTACAAGGACATCTTCTTCACCTCCATCTGATGTTGACACTCCTCCTCCCTTTGCTTTCTCCTCCTTTCATTACTTCATCGTAAGGAGCCAAGCAGCAACCCCATCTCGCACTTATATAATTTCTCTGCTCATAGAATCCTAATAATGTTTTTGAGTTAATGATGTGCTTGCCTCTTGGGTCTCCATGTATAGCTAAACAGATATGTCAGTTCATCTCTGTTCACTTGACAGAATAGGGCACCTGTAGGTCAGTGACGTCAGGCAAGCTGTGTGTGTATAGTTCTTTAGTCAGTTTTAAGGTCCTTGTGGAAAACGAAACCAGCTCATTGCCACACTTTGTCGGTTAAAACACCTGTGTGTGTGTGTGTGTGTGTGTGTGTGAGAAATACTACACATTTTACACAGTGAACATATCAAGCAGCAACATACCAAACAATAAAACAGTAAATTACAAAATATCTCCCAGAGTAACCTAGAACCATTTGGAAGGACTAAAAAAACATTTAAAAAACAACAAGCCCTTTTTGTTGTAAGAGGTGAGCATTCTCCTACTTGTATAACAAGAAGTCTTCATTGAACAGAAGGCCTGCAGAATTGAAAGTCTAACCTCTCTGGGTAGAGAACATTATACCACTCTGCACAGTTTAATTCCAACAGTACTCAATATATACAGTGCATTCGGAAAGTATTCCGACCCCTTCCCTTTTTCCACATTTTGTTACGTTGCAGCCTTATTCTAAAATGTATTAAATAAATTGTTTTCATCATCAGTTTACACGCAATACCCCATAATGACATCACAATACCACATAATGACATCACAATACCCCATAATGACATCACAATACCACATAATGACATCACGATACCCCATAACAACAAAGCAAAAACAGGTTTTTAGACATTTTTGCACATTTATATATAAAAAATATATCTTATTTATATAAGTATTCAGACCCTTTATTACGAGACTCGAAATTGAGCTCAGGTGCATCCTGTTTCCATTGATCATCTTTGAGATGTTTCATCAACTTGGTTGGAGTCCACCTGTGGTAAATTTAATTGATTGGACATGATTTGGAAAGGCACACACCTGTCTATATAAGGTCCCACAGTTGACAGTTCATGTCAGAGTAAAAACCAAGACATGAGGTCGAAGGAATTGTCCGTAGAGCTCGAAAACAGGATTGTGTCGAGGCACAGATCTGGGGAAGGACACCAAAATATTTCTGCAGCGTTGAAGGTCCCCAAGAACACAGTGGCCTCCTTCATTCTTAAATGGAATAAGTTTGGAACCACCAAGACTCTTCCTAGAGCTGGCTACTTCGGGGGAGAAGGGTTGGGAGAAGGGTCGGGGGAGAAGGGTTGGGAGGTGAACAAGAACCCAATGATCACTCTGAAAGAGCTCCAGTTCCTCTGTGGAGATGGGAGAACCTTCCAGAAGGACAACCATCTCTGCAGCACTCAACCAATCAGGCTTTTATGGTAGAGTGGCCAGATGGAAGCCACACCTCAGTAAAAGGCACATGACAGCCCGCTTGGAGTTTCCCAAAAGGCACCTAAAGGACTCTCAGACCATGAGAAACAAGGTTCTCCAGTCTGATGAAACCAAGATTGAACTCTTTGGCCTGAATGCCAAGTGTCACGTCTGGAAGAAACCTTGCACCATCCCTACGGTGACACATGTTGGTGGCAGCATCATGCTGTGGGGATGTTTTTCAGCGGCAGGGACTGGGGGACGAGTCAGGATCGAGGAAAAGATGAACGGAGAAAAGTACAAAGAGATCCTTGATGAAAACCTGCTCCAGAGCGCTCAGGACCTCAGACCGGGGCGAAGGCTCACCTTCCAAAAGGACAGCGACCCAAAGCACACAGCCAAGAAAATACAGGAGTGGCTTTAGGACAGGTATCTGAATGTCCTTGAGTGGCCCAGCCAGAACCCGCACTTTAACCCGATCGAACATCTCTGGAGAGACCTGAAAATAGCTGTGCAGCGACGCTCCCCACCCAACCAGACAGAGCTTGAGAAGATCTGCAGAGAAGAATGGGAGAAACTCTCCAAATACAGGTGCGCCAAACTTGTAGCGTCCTACCCAAGAAGACCCAAGGCTGTAATCACTGACAAATGTGCTTCAACAAAGTACTGAGTTAAGGGTCTTAAATGTGATATTTCCATTTTTAATAAATGTCGAAAAAACTGTTTTTGCTTTGTCATTATGGGGTATTGTGCGTAGGTTGAATATATATATATATATATATATATAAAATACATATAAAATACATTTTAGAATAAGGCTGTAACAAAATGTGGAAAAAATCAAGGGTTCTCAATACTTTCCGACTACACATTGTGTGTATATAAATATATCCTCTTTCTTCTGAAAGTTATTGAACAAGTTGTAATCATGAACTTCAGGTCACCTCCTGGCTTCAACACTAGGGGAGCAGGCTTACACAGGTTCCACACATCAGACCTGGACTCCCATTGGAACAAATGTTTGTCCTGCTTAGACGTGAGACAACTATTTCCCTCTGTCAGACTCTGTGGTGTTCTGGCACCTTACGAGACACATCCACTCCCAGGGGGCTAGAGTCTGATCACCACCTGCTCGTAGGGCCCCGCGCCAACCCTGAAAGAGAACGCCACACACGTTATTATCCAACCAGCAACAACTCACACCAAACAAGTGAAAGTGTGTCACTGAAAAACTCTTAACAACAAACAATCACATTCTATTAATCACACATTCTATAGATTGGCCCTTGTGCATTAAAGGGAGAATGTAAGATTTGGACAATTAAGCCCTTTATCTACTTAATGGATACATGTTTTATGTCTGCGTCCAGTATGAAGGAAGTTAGAGGTAGATAGTTAATTGACAAAATTGTGCCCTATCCCTTTAAATGTTATCTGTTATCAGTGATTCAGTGACAGTGATTGTTGCTAGGAGTGCCTGCTGTTGTGTGTCCCTTTGTAGTCATTCTATCTCTATGGTGTCACCCACTTTCTGATGCATTAGGTAATAATGTCACCCACCTGGTGTGTTGGCTTCCCAGCGCTGTGCTTCCACCAGGACCAACAAACAGCCTGAGCCCCTCCTCTGTAACGCACAAACAAGATACTGTCAATCAACGCAAGGTCGCCGCGCTGCCAAAATGGCCCGTGGTTATTTGCTTAGCCATCTAAAAATAAGTGGTTATTGACAAGCGTTCTTTACTGTGAGAGAGACAGGGAGTGGAGGGGCTTTACTGTAAGAGAAACAGGGAGTGGAGGGGCTTTCTGTGAGAGAGACAGGGAGTGGAGGGGCTTTACTGTGAGAGAGACAGGGAGTGGAGGGGCTTTACTGTGAGAGAGACAGGGAGTGGAGGGGCTTTACTGTGAGAGAGACAGGGAGTGGAGGGGCTTTACTGTGAGAGAGACGGGGAGTGGAGGGGCTTTACTGTGAGAGAGAAGGGGAGTGGAGGGGCTTTACTGTGAGAGAGACAGGGAGTGGAGGGGCTTTACCGTGAGAGAGACGGGGAGTGGAGGGGCTTTACTGTGAGAGAGACAGGGAGTGGAGGGGCTTTACTGTGAGAGAGACAGGGAGTGGAGGGGCTTTACTGTGAGAGAGACAGGGAGTGGAGGGGCTTTACTGTGAGAGAGACAGGGAGTGGAGGGGCTTTACTGTGAGAGAGACAGGGAGTGGAGGGGCTTTGAAAAAACTAGTCAACTGAAACAGCTAATCAAAAAGTCCATTAGGTAAAGCAGAAGAAAGTGACCATAACTTGTGATGTGTACAGGACAGTAGAGTCTGTCTGATGTGACTGGTGTATGCAGACCTTTGCCAGGAGTCATCTCTCACATACTAAACTCTCTCTCCACTATGGCCTATATTCCTGCTAGTATCCATGGAAACAGTTTCCTCTACAATAGACCACTAAATCTTGGCTGCAGTCTCTGAAGAAAGAGAGCTGGGTAAAGTCTAGTCCTCTGAGCTAGTCTAAGTGTCTGAGCTGGGTAAAGTCTAGTCCTCTGAGCTAGTCTAAGTGTCTGAGCTGGGTAAAGTCTAGTCCTCTGAGCTAGTCTAAGTGTCTGAGCTAGGTAAAGTCTAGTCCTCTGAGCTCGTCTAAGTGTCTGAGCTGGGTAAAGTCTAGTACTCTGAGCTAGTCTAAGTGTCTGAGCTAGGTAAAGTCTAGTCCTCTGAGCTCGTCTAAGTGTCTGAGCTGTGTAAAGTCTAGTCCTCAACATTGAGCTAACATCTAGCATGGTGAGCGTACCCTCAGCGCTGGAGTCCAGCAGGCCGTGGCTGAAGTCCTGGCTCTGGAGGATCTTCTCCACGATGTCGTCAGCATCCACCCGTGTGGCGTCTACCCTCTTCAGCTGACACTCCACCGAGCTCTGCTTCACTGGATGCCTGAGACACACACACACACACACACACACACACACACATCACGTATGTACACACACCATGTATGTACACACACATGCACACACACACGTGAGAAAGAAAGAAGGGTGGATGAGATGGAACACTGCCAGCAGCACAATAACAGACTACTGTCCTCGTCTGATGATTACATTGTGATACTCCGTTGAAAGGTCAGAGGTGAGTGAGTGTGTAGATATTACCTGCTGAGTCTCTCTGAGGAGGCAGATCTCTTTGCGGGGGTGGGGGGGTGTTCAGGCACGGGGGAGCAGGAACAGGGGACAGAGACAGGAGGTGTAGAGCGGGCCTCCCTCTCACCCCCCCGGTCCACGCTGGGTTCAGGAATACTTCCGATGCCTGTGGAGGCGGAGCCCGCTGAGGGGTTCCTCTTGTGTGTGAGCTCTGATAGGCTGGAGGAGCGTGAGTGACCTGAGCTATAGCCTATGGGGAACGAGTAGGCAATGTTACACTCCACACAACAGTGACAGACACTTAATGGAAACAGATTTCACAACCACAAAGATAACTGAGGGCAAGCTGTGGCTTTTCAGACCTTCATACATACTATTCATAATCGTATTTAATTCATAATAGGTCATAACCTTTTCTAATTAATATCTGGTTCAGACGCGGTGTTTAGATACCTGACACTTTGGACTGTTGGCTGGCATAGCTGGATGTTCTAGAGTGGCCATATGCTCTCGGCTCATCAGGAGTAGACACACACTTCCCTGGGGGCTCTGAGCAGGAGGGGATAGCAGCACAACATCAGCACTAATGATTAGTGAATAACAGGGTTCAATCCTGCCATACTGCTGTAAATCAATTCAAAAGTGTCCAGAGCTGGCGGGATGTGAGTGTTTGGGTGAGTGTTCCTGGTACGCAGAGGCAGGCTGTGTGTGTACGGGGAGACAGGCTGTGTGTGTACGGGGAGACAGGGTGTGTGTGTACGGGGAGACAGGGTGTGTGTGTACGGGGAGACAGGGTGTGTGTGTACGGGGAGACAGGGTGTGTGTGTACGGGGAGACAGGGTGTGTGTGTACGGGGAGACAGGGTGTGTGGGTGTACCTGGTATGGGTAGGCAGGGTGTGTGTGTGTGTACCTGGTATGGGTAGGCAGGGTGTGTGTGTGTGTTCCTGGTATGGGGAAGCAGGGTGTTTGTGTGTGTGTGTGTGTGTACCTGGTATGGGGAGGCAGGGTGTGTGGGTGTACCTGGTATGGGTAGGCAGGGTGTGTGTGTGTGTACCTGGTATGGGTAGGCAGGGTGTGTGTGTGTGTACCTGGTATGGGGAGGCAGGGTGTGTGGGTGTACCTGGTATGGGTAGGCAGGGTGTGTGTGTGTGTACCTGGTATGGGTAGGCAGGGTGTGTGTGTGTGTACCTGGTATGGGGAAGCAGGGTGTGTGTGTGTGTGTGTGTACCTGGTATGGGGAGGCAGGGTGTGTGTGGCAGGGTGTGTGTGTGTGTACCTGGTATGGGGAGGCAGGGTGTGTGGGTGTACCTGGTATAGGGAGGCAGGGTGTGTGGGTGTACCTGGTATGGGGAGGCAGGGTGTGTGGGTGTACCTGGTATGGGGGGGCAGGGTGTGTGTGGCAGGGTGTGTGTGTGTGTACCTGGTATGGGGAGGCAGGGTGTGTGGGTGTACCTGGTATGGGGAGGCAGGGTGTGTGGGTGTACCTGGTATGGGGGGGCAGGGTGTGTGTGGCAGGGTGTGTGTGTGTGTACCTGGTATGGGGAGGCAGGGTGTGTGGGTGTACCTGGTATGGGGAGGCAGGGTGTGTGGGTGTACCTGGTATGGGGAGGCAGGGTGTGTGTGGCAGGGTGTGTGTGTGTGTACCTGGTATGGGGAGGCAGGGTGTGTGGGTGTACCTGGTATGGGGAGGCAGGGTGTGTGCGTGTACCTGGTATGGGGAGGCAGGGTGTGGGTGGGTGTGTGTACCTGGTATAGGGAGGCAGGGTGTGTGGGTGTACCTGGTATGGGGGGGCAGGGTGTGGGTGGGTGTGTGTACCTGGTATGGGGAGGCAGGGTGTGTGGGTGTACCTGGTATGGGGAGGCAGGGTGTGGGTGGGTGTGTGTACCTGGTATAGGGAGGCAGGGTGTGTGGGTGTCCCCTCCCTTCCTGTCTTCATAGAGACACTCTGCCTGCTGGATGCCCAGTTTCATGGCTGTGGACGGTGGCCTAAAGGGGACACAGGGACATTGACATTCACCCTGACCCATTTTACAACCCAAACCCAACACCCCACCACACCTGTTGATGCTACCATGTACGGTTGTTGGTTGGTTTGAGGATGTCCATCTGTTTGTTCATACGGTCATTTGAAAGTGACTGGCTAAATGGTATAAACACATCTTATACAACCATCCTGCCTACAACCTTTATGACATAACATAACACATCCCTTCCTATAAACAACCTAGAACTGACTGCACAGTTCTACAGTAGAGGACATAAATCACAGTAGAGGACATGAATCACAGTAGAGGACATAAATCACAGTAGAGGACATGAATCACAGTAGAGGACAGTAATCACAGTAGAGGACAGTAATCACAGTAGAGGACAGTAATCACAGTAGAGGACATGAATCACAGTAGAGGACATGAATCACAGTAGAGGACAGTAATCACAGTAGAGGACAGTAATCACAGTAGAGAATAGTAATCACAGTAGAGGACATGAATCACAGTAGAGGACATGAATCACAGTAGAGGACATGAATCACAGTAGAGGACATGAATCACAGTAGAGGACATGAATCACAGTAGAGGACAGTAATCACAGTAGAGGACATAAATCACAGTAGAGGACATTAATCACAGTAGAGGACATGAATCACAGTAGAGGACATGAATCACAGTAGAGGACATGAATCACAGTAGAGAATAGTAATTACAGTAGAGGACAGTAATCACAGTAGAGGGCATTAATCACAGTAGAGAATAGTAATTACAGTAGAGGACAGTAATCACAGTAGAGGGCATTAATCACAGTAGAGGACATGAATCACAGTAGAGGACATGAATCACAGTAGAGGACATGAATCACAGTAGAGGACATGAATCACAGTAGAGGACATGAATCACAGTAGAGGACAGTAATCACAGTAGAGGACATGAATCACAGTAGAGGACATGAATCACAGTAGAGGACATGAATCACAGTAGAGGACATGAATCACAGTAGAGGACATAAATCACAGTAGAGGACATTAATCACAGTAGAGGACATGAATCACAGTAGAGGACATTAATCACAGTAGAGAATAGTAATTACAGTAGAGGACAGTAATCACAGTAGAGGGCATTAATCACAGTAGAGGACATGAATCACAGTAGAGGACATGAATCACAGTAGAGGACAGTAATCACAGTAGAGGACATGAATCACAGTAGAGGACAGTAATTACAGTAGAGGACAGTAATCACAGTAGAGGGCATTAATCACAGTAGATGACAGTAATTACAGTAGAGGACAGTAATCACAGTAGAGGACAGTAATTACAGTAGAGGACAGTAATTACAGTAGAGGACAGTAATCACAGTAGAGGACAGTAATCACAGTAGAGGACAGTAATTACAGTAGAGGACAGTAATTACAGTAGAGGACAGTAATCACAGTAGAGGGCATTAATCACAGTAGAGGACATGAATCACAGTAGAGGACAGTAATTACAGTAGAGGACAGTAATCACAGTAGAGGGCATGAATTACAGTAGAGGACATGAATCACAGTAGAGGACATGAATCACAGTAGAGGACATGAATCACAGTAGAGGACATGAATCACAGTAGAGGACATGAATCACAGTAGAGGACATGAATCACAGTAGAGGACATGAATCACAGTAGAGGACATGAATCACAGTAGAGGACAGTAATCACAGTAGAGGGCATTAATCACAGTAGAGGACATGAATCACAGTAGAGGACATGAATCACAGTAGAGGACAGTAATCACAGTAGAGGACATGAATCACAGTAGAGGACAGTAATTACAGTAGAGGACAGTAATCACAGTAGAGGGCATTAATCACAGTAGAGGACATGAATCACAGTAGAGGACAGTAATCACAGTAGAGGACAGTAATTACAGTAGAGGACAGTATTTACAGTAGGGGACAGTAATCACAGTAGAGGACAGTAATTACAGTAGAGGACAGTAATTACAGTAGAGGACAGTAATCACAGTAGAGGGCATTAATCACAGTAGAGGACATGAATCACAGTAGAGGACAGTAATTACAGTAGAGGACAGTAATCACAGTAGAGGGCATTAATCACAGTAGAGGACATGAATCACAGTAGAGGACATGAATCACAGTAGAGGACATGAATCACAGTAGAGGACATGAATCACAGTAGAGGACATTAATCACAGTAGAGAATAGTAATTACAGTAGAGGACAGTAATCACAGTAGAGGGCATTAATCACAGTAGAGAATAGTAATTACAGTAGAGGACAGTAATCACAGTAGAGGGCATTAATCACAGTAGAGGACATGAATCACAGTAGAGGACAGTAATCACAGTAGAGGACATGAATCACAGTAGAGGACATGAATCACAGTAGAGGACATGAATCACAGTAGAGGACATGAATCACAGTAGAGGACATTAATCACAGTAGAGGACATTAATCACAGTAGAGGACATTAATCACAGTAGAGGACAGTAATCACAGTAGAGGACATGAATCCCAGCAGTAGAGGACATGAATCACAGTAGTAGAGGACATTAATCACAGTAGTAGAGGACATTAATCACAGTAGAGGACATTAATCACAGTAGAGGACATTAATCATACCCTATCAGAAGTTCTGATCTATAATAAGATCCTAAAAGGGTTTCATGAGCTGTATTTCTGGTTAGCTGCTCTTCTGCTCTTTAATAACCCTACTTTTACAAGACAGGAAACCACCACGTCTCTCACTTCTTTTACAACACAGGTGTCACGCCCTGACCTTAGAGAGACTTTTTTATGTCTCTTTTTGGTTTGGTCAGGGTATGATTTGGGTGGGCATTCTATGTTCTTTATTTCTAGGTTTTGGTTTTCTATGTTTTGGCCGGGTGTGGTTCTCAATCAGGGACAGCTGTCTATCGTTGTCTCTGATTGGGAATCATACTTAGGCAGCCTGTTTTCCCACCTTAGGTTGTGGGATGTTGTTTTTGTTAGCTCTGTGTAGCCTTCAAGACGTTACGTTCGTTGTTGTTTAGTTGTTATGTTTGGTGTTCGGGTTTTTAATAAAGAAGCATGAACACGTACCACGCTGCACCTTGGTCTTCTTCCCACGAGCGTTACAAAAGGAAACCACCACGTCTCACTTCTTTTACAACACAGGAAACCACCACGTTTCACTTCTTTTAAAACACAGGAAACCACCACTTCTCTTACTTTTAAAACACAGGAAACCACCACGTCTCTTACTTTTAAAACACAGGAAACCACCACTTCTCTTACTTTTACAACACAGGAAACCACCACTTCTCTTACTTTTACAACACAGGAAACCACCACTTCTCTTACTTTTAAAACACAGGAAACCACCACTTCTCTTACTTTTAAAACACAGGAAACCACCACTTCTCTTACTTTTAAAACACAGGAAACCACCACGTCTCTTACTTTTAAAACACAGGAAACCACCACTTCTCTTACTTTTACAACACAGGAAACCACCACTTCTCTTACTTTTAAAACACAGGAAACCACCACGTCTCTTACTTTTAAAACACAGGAAACCACCACTTCTCTTACTTTTACAACACAGGAAACCACCACTTCTCTTACTTTTACAACACAGGAAACCACCACGTCTCTTACTTTTACAACACAGGAAACCACCACTTCTCTTACTTTAAAACACAGGAAACCACCACGTCTCTTACTTTTACAACACAGGAAACCACCACGTCTCTTACTTTTACAACACAGGAAACCACCACTTCTCTTACTTTTACAACACAGGAAACCACCACTTCTCTTACTTTTACAACACAGGAAACCACCACTTTGTCACGCCCTGGCCTTAGTATTCTTTGTTTTCTTAATTATTTTAGTTAGGTCAGGGTGTGACATGGGGAATGTATGTGTTTTTGTAGTGTCTAGGGTGGTTATATGGAAAAGGGGGTGTTGGGTGTAGTGTATGGGTTTGTGTTGAGTGAATGTGTCTAGCTGTGTCTATGGTTGAGTGTAGGTTCTAGGAAAGTCTATGGTTGCCTGAATTGGGTCTCAATTAGAGACAGCTGGTAATTGTTGTCTCTGATTGGGAGCCATATTTAAGGCAACCATAGGCTTTAGCTGTTTGTGGGGAATTGTCTATGTCAGAGTGTTTAGTGTCAGCACTTATGTTTGTATAGCTTCACGGTTGTCTGTTTTGTTGTATAGTGTTCGTGTCTTTTTTCGTCGTCTTTCTTTAATAAAGAAGATGTACTTTCCACGCGCTGCGCCTTGGTCCTCTCTCAGTCCCGTTGACGATCGTGACAGAATTCCCCACCAATGCGGGATCAAGCAGCGCGAAAAGCGGCAACAGGAGCAAGGCATCAAGGATTCATGGACATGGGAGGAAATTCTGGACCGCGAAGAACCAGGAGAATATAACCGCCACAAAGCTGAGCTGGAGGCAGCGAAAGCAGAGAGGCGGCGATATGAGGAGCTAGCTCGGAGGCAGGAAAAGGATCTGGGCTACACTACGTGGGAGGAGATCGACAGGTGGGCGATCAACCCAGGGAGAGTGCCGGAGCCCGCCTGGGATTCTCTGGCGCAGTGCGAGGAGGGATACCGGCGTATGGAGGCAGCACAACGAAGCGGTAGGAAGCCTGTGAGAAAAACCCAAAAATTTCTTGGGGGGGGGGGGGGGGGCTTAAAGGGAGAGTGGCGAAGTCAGGTAGGAAACCAGCGCCTACTCCCTGTACTTACCGTGGAGAGCGAGAGTACGGGCAGACACCGTGTTACGCAGTGGAGCACACGGTGTCTCCTGTACGTGTGCATAGCCCGGTGCGGGTTATTCCACCTCCCCGCACTGGCAGGGCTAGATTGAGTATTGAGCCGGATGTCATGAAGCCGGCCCTACATATCTGGCCACCAGTGCGTCTCCTCGGGCCGGTTTACATGGCACCAGCCTTACGCATGGTGTCCCCGGTTCGCCTACATAGCCCGGTGCGGGTTATTCCACCTCCCCGCACTGGTCGGGCGACGGGGGGCATTCAACCAGGTAAGGTTGGGCAGGCTCAATGCTCAAGGGAGCCAATACGCCTGCACGGTCCGGTATTTCCGGCGCCACCTCCCCGCCCCAGTCCAGTTCCACCAGTGCCTACACCACGCACCAGGCTTCCAGTGTGTCTCCAGAGCCCTGTTCCTCCTCCACGCACTCCTCCTATGGTGCGTGTCTCCAGCCGGTACCACCAATTCCGGCACCACGCACCAAGCCTCCTGTGCGTCTCCAGAGTCCTGTGCATCCTGTTGCTGCTCCCCGCACTAGCCCTGAGATGCGTGTCCCCAGTCCGGTACCACCAGTTCCGGCACCACGCACTAGGCCTAATGTGCGCTCCCAGGGTCCAGTAGGCCCTGTTCCTTCTCCCCGCACTAGCCCTGAGATGCGTGTCCCCAGCCCGGTAACACCAGTTCCGGCACCACGCACCAGGCCTACAGTGCGCCTCAGCCGGCCAGAGTCTGCCGTCTGCACAGCGATGCCTGAACTGCCCGTCTGCCAAGCGCCATCTGAGCCATCCGTCTACCCAGCGCCATCTGAGCCATCCGTCTTCCCAGCGCCATCTGAGCCATCCGTCTTCCCAGCGCCATCTGAGCCATCCGTCTACCCAGCGCCATCTGAGCCATCCGTCTGCCCCGGGCCATTAGAGCCGCCCGTCTGTCCCGAGCCGTCAGAGCCGTTCGTCAGTCAGGAGCCGCTAGAGCCATTCGTCAGACAGGATCTGCCAGAGCCGCCAACCAGACAGGATCTGCCAGAGCCGCCAACCAGACAGGATCTGCCAGAGCCGCCAACCAGACAGGATCTGCCAGAGCCGCCAACCAGACAGGATCTGCCAGAGCCGCCAACCAGACAGGATCTGCCAGATCCGCCAGCCAGCCATGTGCAGCCAGATCCGTCAGCCAGCCATGAGCAGCCAGATCCGTCAGCCAGCCATGAGCAACCAGATCCGTCAGCCAGCCATGAGCAGCCAGATCCGTCAGCCAGCCATGAGCAGCCAGATCCGTCAGCCAGCCATGAGCAGCCAGATCCGTCAGCCAGCCATGAGCAGCCAGATCCGTCAGCCAGCCATGAGCAGCCAGATCCGTCAGCCAGCCATGAGCCGTCCAGCCAGGATCCGCCAGAGCCGTCATCCAGCCAGGATCCACCAGAGCCAGCCAGCCAGGATCCGCCAGCCAGCCAGGATCCGTCCCTCAGTCCGGAGCTGCGCCTTATCCTGGTGCTGCCCCTTATCCTGGTGCTGCCGCTTATCCTGGTGCTGCCCCTTATCCTGGTGCTGCCCCTTAGTCCGGTGCTGCCCCTTAGTCCGGTGCTGCCCCTTAGTCGGGTGCTGCCTCTTAGTCCGGTGCTGCCCCTTAGTCCGGTGCTGCCCCTTAATCCAGTGGGGTTAATGTGGAGGGTGGCCATTTGGAGGAGGCTACGTAAGCGGGTAGTGACTATGGTGGGGTAGGGACCACGACCAGTGCCGGAGCCGCCGCCGTGGACGGACGCCCACCCAGACCCTCCCCTAGACTATGTGCTGGTGCGCCCGGAGTTCGCACCTTAAGGGGGGGGGTTATGTCACGCCCTGGCCTCAGTATTCTTTGTTTTCTTAATTATTTTAGTTAGGTCAGGGTGTGACATGGGGAATGTATGTGTTTTTGTAGTGTCTAGGGTGGTTATATGGAAAAGGGGGTGTTGGGTGTAGTGTATGGGTTTGTGTTGAGTGAATGTGTCTAGCTGTGTCTATGGTTGAGTGTAGGTTCTAGGAAAGTCTATGGTTGCCTGAATTGGGTCTCAATTAGAGACAGCTGGTTATTGTCGTCTCTGATTGGGAGCCATATTTAAGGCAACCATAGGCTTTAGCTGTTTGTGGGGAATTGTCTATGTCAAAGTGTTTAGTGTCAGCACTTATGTTTGTATAGCTTCACGGTCGTCTGTTTTGTTGTATAGTGTTCGTGTCTTTTTTCGTCGTCTTTCTTTAATAAAGAAGATGTACTTTCCACGCGCTGCGCCTTGGTCCTCTCTCAGTCCCGTTGACGATCGTGACACACTTCTCTTACTTTTAAAACACAGGAAACCACCACTTCTCTTACTTTTACAACACAGGAAACCACCACTTCTCTTACTTTTACAACACAGGAAACCACCACTTCTCTTACTTTTACAACACAGGAAACCACCACTTCTCTTACTTTTAAAACACAGGAAACCACCACTTCTCTTACTTTTAAAACACAGGAAACCACCACTTCTCTTACTTTTACAACACAGGAAACCACCACTTCTCTTACTTTTAAAACACAGGAAACCACCACGTCTCTTACTTTTAAAACACAGGAAACCACCACTTCTCTTACTTTTACAACACAGGAAACCACCACTTCTCTTACTTTTAAAACACAGGAAACCACCACTTCTCTTACTTTTAAAACACAGGAAACCACCACTTCTCTTACTTTTAAAACACAGTAAACCACCACTTCTCTTACTTTTACAACACAGGAAACCACCACTTCTCTTACTTTTACAACACAGGAAACCACCACTTCTCTTACTTTTACAACACAGGAAACCACCACTTCTCTTACTTTTAAAACACAGGAAACCACCACTTCTCTTACTTTTAAAACACAGGAAACCACCACTTCTCTTACTTTTACAACACAGGAAACCACCACGTCTCACTTCTTTTACAACACAGGAAACCACCACTTCTCACTTCTTTTAAAACACAGGAAACCACAACGTCTCACTTCTTTTAAAACACAGGAAACCACCACGTCTCACTTCTTTTACAACACAGGAAACCACCACTTCTCTTACTTTTACAACACAGGAAACCACCACGTCTCACTTCTTTTACAACACAGGAAACCACCACTTCTCACTTCTTTTAAAACACAGGAAACCACAACGTCTCACTTCTTTTACAACACAGGAAACCACCACGTCTCACTTCTTTTAAAACACAGGAAACCACCACTTCTCTTACTTTTAAAACACAGGAAACCACCACTTCTCTTACTTTTAAAACACAGGAAACCACCACTTCTCTTACTTTTACAACACAGGAAACCACCACGTCTCTTACTTTTACAACACAGGAAACCACCACTTCTCTTACTTTAACAACACAGGAAACCACCACGTCTCTTACTTTTACAACACAGGAAACCACCACTTCTCTTACTTTAAAACACAGGAAACCACCACTTCTCTTACTTTTACAACACAGGAAACCACCACGTCTCTTACTTTTACAACACAGGAAACCACCACTTCTCTTACTTTTACAACACAGGAAACCACCACGTCTCTTACTTTTACAACACAGGAAACCACCACTTCTCTTACTTTTACAACACAGGAAACCACCACTTCTCTTACTTTTAAAACACAGGAAACCACCACTTCTCTTACTTTTACAACACAGGAAACCACCACGTCTCTTACTTTTACAACACAGGAAACCACCACTTCTCTTACTTTTACAACACAGGAAACCACCACGTCTCACTTCTTTTACAACACAGGAAACCACCACTTCTCTTACTTTTACAACACAGGAAACCACCACGTCTCACTTCTTTTACAACACAGGAAACCACCACTTCTCACTTCTTTTAAAACACAGGAAACCACAACGTCTCACTTCTTTTAAAACACAGGAAACCACCACGTCTCACTTCTTTTAAAACACAGGAAACCACCATTTCTCTTACTTTTACAACACAGGAAACCACCACTTCTCTTACTTTTACAACACAGGAAACCACCACGTCTCTTAGTTTTACAACACAGGAAACCACCACGTCTCTTACTTTTACAACACAGGAAACCACCACTTCTCTTACTTTAACAACACAGGAAACCACCACTTCTCTTACTTTTAAAACACAGGAAACCACCACGTCTCACTTCTTTTAAAACACAGGAAACCACCATTTCTCTTACTTTTACAACACAGGAAACCACCACTTCTCTTACTTTTACAACACAGGAAACCACCACTTCTCTTACTTTTACAACACAGGAAACCACCACTTCTCTTACTTTTACAACACAGGAAACCACCACTTCTCTTACTTTTACAACACAGGAAACCACCACTTCTCTTACTTTTACAACACAGGAAACCACCACTTCTCTTACTTTTAAAACACAGGAAACCACCACGTCTCTTAGTTTTACAACACAGGAAACCACCACGTCTCTTACTTTTACAACACAGGAAACCACCACTTCTCTTACTTTAACAACACAGGAAACCACCACTTCTCTTACTTTTAAAACACAGGAAACCACCACGTCTCACTTCTTTTAAAACACAGGAAACCACCATTTCTCTTACTTTTACAACACAGGAAACCACCACTTCTCTTACTTTTACAACACAGGAAACCACCACGTCTCTTAGTTTTACAACACAGGAAACCACCACGTCTCTTACTTTTACAACACAGGAAACCACCACTTCTCTTACTTTTACAACACAGGAAACCACCACTTCTCTTACTTTTACAACACAGGAAACCACCACTTCTCATACTTTTACAACACAGGAAACCACCACTTCTCTTACTTTTACAACACAGGAAACCACCACTTCTCTTACTTTTAAAACACAGGAAACCACCACTTCTCTTACTTTTAAAACACAGGAAACCACCACTTCTCATACTTTTACAACACAGGAAACCACCACTTCTCTTATTTTTACAACACAGGAAACTCTTAATGATTTTCAACTCTTAATGATCGGCTATGAAAAGCCAACTGAAAATTATTCATGATTATTATTTGACCATGCTTGTCACTTATGAACATTTTTGAACATCTTGGCATAGTTCTGTTATAATCTCCACCCGGCACAGCCAGAAGAGGACTGGCCACCCCTCATAGCCTGGTTCCTCTCTTGGTTTCTTCCTAGGTTTTGGCCTTTCTAGGGAGTTTTTCCTAGCCACCGTGCTTCTACACCTGCATTACTAGCTGTTTGGGGTTTTAGGCTGGGTTTCTGTACAGCACTTCGAGATATTAGCTGATGTACAAAGGGCTATATAAAATAAACTTGATTGATTGATTGAGGAAACCACCACGTCTCTTACTTTTAAAACACAGGAAACCACCACGTCTCTTACTTTTAAAACACAGGAAACCACCACGTCTCTTACTTTTAAAACACAGGAAACCACCACGTCTCTTACTTTTACAACACAGGAAACCACCACTTCTCTTACTTTTACAACACAGGAAACCACCACGTCTCTTACTTTTAAAACACAGGAAACCACCACGTCTCTTACTTTTAAAACACAGGAAACCACCACGTCTCTTACTTTTAAAACACAGGAAACCACCACGTCTCTTACTTTTAAAACACAGGAAACCACCACTTCTCTTACTTTTACAACACAGGAAACCACCACGTCTCTTACTTTTACAACACAGGAAACCACCACTTCTCTTACTTTTAAAACACAGGAAACCACCACGTCTCTTACTTTTAAAACACAGGAAACCACCACTTCTCTTACTTTTACAACACAGGAAACCACCACTTCTCTTACTTTTACAACACAGTCAAGTGTTAAACAGAAAGAATGTTAAACAGAGATACAGAGATACAGAGAGGGGGGGGGGGGTTAAACAGAGATACAGAGAGGGGGGGGGGTTAAACAGAGCTACAGAGAGGGGGGGGGGTTTAAACAGAGATACAGAGAGGGGGAGAGAATGTTAAACAGAGATACAGAGAGGGGGGGGGTTAAACAGAGATACAGAGAGGGGGCGAGAATGTTAAACAGAGATACAGAGAGGGGGGGGGGGGGTTAAACAGAGATACAGAGAGGGGGGGGGAGTTAAACAGAGATACAGAGAGGGCGGGGGGAGTTAAACAGAGATACAGAGAGGGGGAGAGGAAGTTAAACAGAGATACAGAGAGGGGGGAGAAAGTTAAACAGAGATACAGAGAGGGAGAGAGAAAGTTAAACAGAGATACAGAGAGGGGAGAGAATGTTAAACAGAGATACAGAGAGGGGGGAGAGAATGTTAAACAGAGATACAGAGAGGGGGGAGAGAATGTTAAACAGAGATACAGAGAGGGGGGAGAGAATGTTAAACAGAGATACAGAGAGGGGGGAGAGAATGTTAAACAGAGATACAGAGAGGGGGGAGAAAGTTAAACAGAGATACAGAGAGGGGGGAGAAAGTTAAACAGAGATACAGAGATGGGGGAGAGAATGTTAAACAGAGATACAGAGAGGGGGGAGAGAATGTTAAACAGAGATACAGAGAGGGGGGAGAAAGTTAAACAGAGATACAGAGAGGGGGAGAAAGTTAAACAGAGATACAGAGAGGGGGGAGAAAGTTAAACAGAGATACAGAGAGGGGGGAGAAAGTTAAACAGAGATACAGAGAGGGGGAGAAAGTTAAACAGAGATACAGAGAGGGGGGAGAAAGTTAAACAGAGATACAGAGAGGGGGGAGAGAAAGTTAAACAGAGATACAGAGAGGGGGGAGAAAGTTAAACAGAGATACAGAGAGGGGGGAGAGAATGTTAAACAGAGATACAGAGAGGGGGGAGAAAGTTAAACAGAGATACAGAGAGGGGGGGAGAAAGTTAAACAGAGATACAGAGAGGGGGGAGAAAGTTAAACAGAGATACAGAGAGGGGGGAGAAAGTTAAACAGAGATACAGAGAGGGGGAGAAAGTTAAACAGAGATACAGAGAGGGGGGGAGAAAGTTAAACAGAGATACAGAGAGGGGGAGAAAGTTAAACAGAGATACAGAGAGGGGGGAGAAAGTTAAACAGAGATACAGAGAGGGGGAGAAAGTTAAACAGAGATACAGAGAGGGGGAGAAAGTTAAACAGAGATACAGAGAGGGGGAGAAAGTTAAACAGAGATACAGAGAGGGGGGAGAAAGTTAAACAGAGATACAGAGAGGGGGGAGAAAGTTAAACAGAGATACAGAGAGGGGGGAGAAAGTTAAACAGAGATACAGAGAGGGGGGAGAAAGTTAAACAGAGATACAGAGAGGGGGGAGAAAGTTAAACAGAGATACAGAGAGGGGGGAGAAAGTTAAACAGAGATACAGAGAGGGGGGAGAGAAAGTTAAACAGAAATACAGAGAGGGGGAGAAAGTTAAACAGAGATACAGAGAGGGGTAGGGAGAAAGTTAAACAGAGATACAGAGAGGGGGGAGAAAGTTAAACAGAGATACAGAGAGGGGGGAGAAAGTTAAACAGAGATACAGAGAGGGGGGAGAAAGTTAAACAGAGATACAGAGAGGGGGGAGAAAGTTAAACAGAGATACAGAGAGGGGGGAGAGAAAGTTAAACAGAGATACAGTAGCACAGAACGCGAGAGCGACTTTATGTGATGAATGTGAGGAGCTCTGGGTGTGACGTCAGTAGTTTTGGAGTGGTTTCTGCTCTTACCATAAAGCCTTGGCTTTCTTTCCACAGAGCTCTGAAAATATGTCCAACGCACACACTGTTTGTGAGTTACATTCTGTAGGACAGCTCAGTAAAAGACACACACACACACACACACACACACACACACACACACACACACACACACACACACACACACACACACACACACACACACACACACACACACACACACACACACAGAGAGGAGTACTCAGAGATACTCTGGCACTTTATGATTGCATGAAAGTGTTCTGCTGGAATCTCTCCAGTTCACTGCGTTATCAGAGGCCTAAGCCAAGACAACCCTCCCACACTAACCAACTCAACATTCACTGTGTAAGTGGGTACTGATTCTGAATCCTTCCTGGCCTCTAGATCCATTCCCCCCCTTCCACCTACATAGTAAATGATACCAGGCTCACTACTTGTGAGTACAATGTCCTGAGTCTGTCTGTTTGTTCTCTTATCTTCCTGTGTGACTCAGCACGCTCAGCTACCCCACACTCAGACACAAGGGTTTTTATTGTCAGCTCCAAACAGACTATAAAGGCTCTATAACAGCTCTATAAAGGCTCTACAACAGTTTTACAAAGGCTCTATAATGGCTCTATAACAGCTCTATAAAGGTTCTATAATGGTTCTATAACAGCTCTATAAAGGTTCTATAACAGCTCTATAAAGGTTCTATAACAGCTCTATAACAGCTCTATAAAGGTTCTATAACAGCTCTATAAAGGTTCTATAACAGCTCTATAACAGCTCTATAAAGGTTCTATAACAGCTCTATAAAGGTTCTATAACAGCTCTATAAAGGTTCTATAACAGCTCTATAACAGCTCTATAAAGGTTCTATAACAGCTCTATAAAGGTTCTATAATGGCTCTATAACAGCTCTATAAAGGTTCTATAACAGCTCTATAAAGGTTCTATAACAGCTCTATAAAGGCTCTATAACAGCTCTATAAAGGCTCTATACTGGCACTATAACAGCTCTATAAAGGTTCTATAACAGCTCTATAAAGGTTCTATAACAGCTCTATAACAGCTCTATAAAGGTTCTATAACAGCTCTATAACAGCTCTATAAAGGCTCTATAACAGCTCTATAATGGCTCTATAATGGCTCTATAACGGCTCTATAAAGGCTCTATAAAGGCTACAGTATATTGCATCCACTGTGCAATTCAGCCAATTGATAGACTGTCTGTTCGGGGAACAGTGTGTAAAGGTGTGGTTTAATAGCGAGTGTGTGATTCAAACAGAGTGTGTGTGTGTGTGTGTGTGTGTGTGTGTTCACAGTAAAGGCGTGGCCATTCAAACACACATGTTCTCAGCACTGGCAGGAGTGTGTGGGAATGTCATGGTCTTTTTGACTACTGGTCCTGGGTCTGCTGTGGCGTTTAGCTCAGAATGTTTTCATTCAGGTCTGAGCTGGTCTCAAATCAGTTGTTATCAACAGAGACCAGCTACAATCTGTGGGGAAGTTCTCTTATGACCATCTAAACAATAGAACTGTCGCTATTCATGTTCAATGACAGAAGTCAGTTAGATTGTGTCCACAACTATCTTTGACTACAAAAAATTGATGTAGTGCTGAGATGCCCACACAAGATACTCAAAATAACCATAACAGTTTAAATAATATATACCATGATTGTATGACCATTTGTTCATCTACATGGACTTTCCAAATAGAGAGAAACTTAGCCATCTAGCTTTTATCCAAAGCGACTTACGGGACGGAAGTCTCCTTTGTTTCTGTGACTCAGAGTTTCTTGCATGTACTCAGAGACAGGATGCTTAATGCGCAGTTGGTTTCCTCTATGTGTCTGTGGTCAGGTTGTCTGCCTATCACATCAATGGTTCCTACTTACCTTTACTGATTCATTATCCACAATGCTAAGTCCTAAAACTGTTTGTGACGTAACCCACCAAAAGGATTGAAAGAAGGTTCACTTACGTTTTAAAGCAGGGGTCCCCAGACATGAGCTGTGTGCTGATGACGACCTGTGACAAAGGTGACAGGAAACCCACGTCAGCAGAGATCATACACATCCACAGGCCCTATGAAATAGAATAAAGTCGCCCCTTGACACTGATCAGTTTCAGACACTGTCACTTTAGACTTTTCCCCTTCTACCGTTTCAGGTTAGTATTTAGGATAGGTAAGCTGATCCTAGACCTGTGTCTAAGTACAACTTCTACCCAAAGCATGTACAACATCCATTCACAGTGTTACAGGTGCTTGTCCTTTATCGCAGGCCCAGACCTGCCTGTCTCCATGCACATGTCACAGCAGTTGCATCATTAGGATAGCTCACCCTGAACTGTACTGAGTGGTATTACACCCCTAGTTACTGACTGTTTACCCATACACACTAGTAAACATCTGGTGACTAGGGGGCAGGGCAGGGTGACAACCAACGATTAGCTTTCTCCCAATGTGTGCCAATACTCAGCTATGTTGGCTATGACTCAACAACCTCAGGCGGTTCCCTTTCTGTCCTCTCCCACATGACCACTCATTAGCAACAGGCTGGATAGCTGAAGGTGCAGTCCCTGGATCTTCACCTATTCAGGCATTTCAGATCAGTGGTCCCAGTGTAGACAAGTAGGACAACCCATTCTAGAGTAGTAGAACAGAGCCAAGTAGGGCAACCCATTCTAGAGTAGTAGAACAGAGCCAAGTAGGGCAACCCATTCTAGAGTAGTAGAACAGAGCCAAGTAGGGCAACCCATTCTAGAGTAGTAGAACAGAGCCAAGTAGGGCAACCCATTCTAGAGTAGTAGAACAGAGCCAAGTAGGGCAACCCATTCTAGAGTAGTAGAACAGAGCCAAGTAGAACAACCCATTCTAGAGTAGTAGAACAGAGCCAAGTAGAGCTACCCATTCTAGAGTAGTAGAACAGAGCCAAGTAGGGCAACCCATTCTAGAGTAATAGAACAGAGCCAAGTAGGGCAACCATTCTAGAGTAGTAGAACAGAGCCAAGTAGGGCAACCATTCTAGAGTAGTAGAACAGAGCCAAGTAGGGCAACCCATTCTAGAGTAATAGAACAGAGCCAAGTAGGGCAACCCATTCTAGAGTAATAGAACAGAGCCAAGTAGGGCAACCATTCTAGAGTAGTAGAACAGAGCCAAGTAGGGCAACCATTCTAGAGTAGTAGAACAGAGCCAAGTAGGGAAACCCATTCCAGAGTAGTAGAACAGAGCCAAGTAGGGCAACCCATTCTAGAGTAGTAGAACAGAGCCAAGTAGGGCAACCCATTCTAGAGTAGTAGAACAGAGCCAAGTAGGGCAACCCATTCTAGAGTAGTAGAACAGAGCCAAGTAGGGCAACCCATTCTAGAGTAGTAGAACAGAGCCAAGTAGGGCAACCATTCTAGAGTAGTAGAACAGAGCCAAGTAGGGCAACCCATTCTAGAGTAGTAGAACAGAGCCAAGTAGGGCAACCCATTCTAGAGTAGTAGAACAGAGCCAAGTAGGGAAACCCATTCTAGAGTAGTAGAACAGAGCCAAGTAGGGCAACCCATTCCAGAGTAGTAGAACAGAGCCAAGTAGGGCAACCCATTCTAGAGTAGTAGAACAGAGCCAAGTAGGGCTACCCATTCTAGAGTAGTAGAACAGAGCCAAGTAGGGCAACCCATTCTAGAGTAGTAGAACAGAGCCAGGTAGAACAACCCATTCTAGAGTAGTAGAACAGAGCCAAGTAGGGCAACCCATTCTAGAGTAGTAGAACAGAGCCAGGTAGAACAACCCATTCTAGAGTAGTAGAACAGAGCCAAGTAGGGCAACCCATTCTAGAGTAGTAGAACAGAGCCAAGTAGGGCAACCATTCTAGAGTAGTAGAACAGAGCCAAGTAGGGCAACCCATTCTAGAGTAGTAGAACAGAGCCAAGTAGGGCAACCCATTCTAGAGTAATAGAACAGAGCCAAGTAGGGCTACCCATTCTAGAGTAGTAGAACAGAGCCAAGTAGGGCAACCATTCTAGAGTAGTAGAACAGAGCCAAGTAGGGCAACCCATTCTAGAGTAGTAGAACAGAGCCAAGTAGGGCAACCATTCTAGAGTAGTAGAACAGAGCCAAGTAGAACAACCCATTCTAGAGTAGTAGAACAGAGCCAAGTAGGGCAACCCATTCTAGAGTAGTAGAACAGAGCCAAGTAGGGCAACCCATTCTAGAGTAGTAGAACAGAGCCAAGTAGAGCAACCCATTCTAGAGTAGTAGAACAGAGCCAAGTAGGGCAACCATTCTAGAGTAAGAGAACAGAGCCAAGTAGAGCAACCCATTCTAGAGTAGTAGAACAGAGCCAAGTAGGGCAACCCATTCTAGAGTAGTAGAACAGAGCCAAGTAGAGCAACCCATTCTAGAGTAGTAGAACAGAGCCAGGTAGAACAACCCATTCTAGAGTAGTAGAACAGAGCCAAGTAGGGCAACCCATTCTAGAGTAGTAGAACAGAGCCAAGTAGGGCAACCATTCTAGAGTAGTAGAACAGAGCCAAGTAGGGCAACCCATTCTAGAGTAGTAGAACAGAGCCAAGTAGGGCAACCCATTCTAGAGTAATAGAACAGAGCCAAGTAGGGCTACCCATTCTAGAGTAGTAGAACAGAGCCAAGTAGGGCAACCATTCTAGAGTAGTAGAACAGAGCCAAGTAGGGCAACCCATTCTAGAGTAGTAGAACAGAGCCAAGTAGGGCAACCATTCTAGAGTAGTAGAACAGAGCCAAGTAGAACAACCCATTCTAGAGTAGTAGAACAGAGCCAAGTAGGGCAACCCATTCTAGAGTAGTAGAACAGAGCCAAGTAGGGCAACCCATTCTAGAGTAGTAGAACAGAGCCAAGTAGAGCAACCCATTCTAGAGTAGTAGAACAGAGCCAAGTAGGGCAACCATTCTAGAGTAAGAGAACAGAGCCAAGTAGAGCAACCCATTCTAGAGTAGTAGAACAGAGCCAAGTAGGGCAACCCATTCTAGAGTAGTAGAACAGAGCCAAGTAGAGCAACCCATTCTAGAGTAGTAGAACAGAGCCAAGTAGGGTGTGGCATAGTAGGACAGACGCTAGTGTCATAAACATGTCCCGTACTGTAGCTTCCTGAAGGGAGTTGTGGACTGGTGGGAATGTTCTGGAGGCCTGTCTAACTTTACTGAACTGTACCTTGAGTATGGAGTTGTCCTGTCTGGTGTTCTTGGTATCGTAACCCTCTAGTAGACATCGCCGCGTGGTGCTGCCAGAGCCAGCAAACTCTGACAGGTTCAGGTCAGCGAAACCCAGCTACAGAGGAGAGTGAGAACAGATATATTCAACTTTCTGGAAACAGCTTGGCAACAGAGCCTCAGTTCCACAGAGTTGTAGTACAGAGCACTCTGTTGTAGTGGTAAACCCAGAGCCTGCTTATAACAATCACAAACGTAAGAAGCTACTGTAGTGGGCAAAAAGTAGTATTCCCATACTATCAATGCACTATCCTTTAAAGAATGAGTCATGCGGTAGTGGTGACTTCATTCTTTAGTGATATTGTCATATCAGGTGTTAAATGACTAACAGTAATTTGTATTATGATAAGAATGTTCAGTTATTTATTTACTTATAAAATGCCAGTATGCCTAGTTTGTCACTAGCTAGGTTTCCATCCAATTGGCGATAGATTTTTATGTGAATAAAAAAAGAATCGGCATTAAAGAAAATAAGCGATTTGTCTCACCACTGGTGTGTTTCCACCAAATTGACTTGTTGCAGATAAAAATCATTGCGTTAAAGTTGTTGTTCTCATCACAGCTCTTTTTATACAGTAGGACTTTACTCGCATAGAAACTGTGGAAGGAAACGTGGTTAGGGACTATGATTTCAAGAGCAAAATATTACCTTTGCAAAGGTCTTTCCACCCTTCATTTCCTAGAAACAGATAAGGGAAAGTAGTTATCAATCCAAAATGACCATCTTTGTGTGTAGCAACAACTAAGCCACAGATACACTTTTGTCAAAACACACCTGCAGCAAAGGTGTCAATGATATATCCTGACATATCCTGTAGTATACCAATTACAGGTCTGTTCTAGAATCTACAGTAGTAGTAGACAAATTACAGGTCTGTTCTAGAATCTACAGTAGTAGTAGACCAATATCAGGTCTGTTCTAGAATCTACAGTAGTAGTAGACCAATATCAGGTCTGTTCTAGAATCTACAGTAGTAGTAGTAGTAGACCTATTAGTAGACCGTTCTAGAATCTACAGTAGTAGTAATATACCAATTAGTAGACTGTTCTAGAATCTACAGTAGTAGTAGTAGACCAATTAGTAGACTGTTCTAGAATCTACAGTAGTAGTAGTAGACCAATTAGTAGACTGTTCTGGAATCTACAGTAGTAGTAGTAGACCTATTAGTAGACTGTTCTAGAATCCACAGTAGTAGTAGTATACCAATTAGTAGACTGTTCTAGAATCTACAGTAGTTGTAGTAGAAGACCTATTAGTAGACTGTTCTAGAATCTATAGTAGTAGTAGTATACCAATTAGTAGACTGTTCTAGAATCTACAGTAGTAGTAGTAGACCTATTAGTAGACTGTTCCAGAATCTACAGTAGTAGTAGTATACCAATTAGTAGACTGTTCTAGAATCTACAGTAGTAGTAGTAGACCTATTAGTAGACTGTTCCAGAATCTACAGTAGTAGTAGTAGACCAATTAGTAGACAGTTCTAGAATCTACAGTAGTAGTAGTAGACCTATTAGTAGACTGTTCTAGAATCTACAGTAGTAGTAGTAGACCAATTAGTAGACTGTTCCAGAATCAACAGTAGTAGTAGTAGACCAATTAGTAGACTGTTCTAGAATCTACAGTAGTAGTAGTAGACCAATTAGTAGACTGTTCTAGAATCTACAGTAGTAGTAGTAGACCAATTAGTAGTTTGTTCTAGAATCTACAGTAGTAGTAGTAGACCAATTAGTAGACTGTTCTAGAATCTACAGTAGTAGTAGTAGACCAATTAGTAGACTGTTCTAGAATCTACAGTAGTAGTAGTAGACCAATTAGTAGTCTATTCTAGAATCTACAGTTGTAGTAGTAGACTGTTCTAGAATCTACAATAGTAGTAGTAGACCAATTAGTAGACTGTTCTTGAATCTACAGTAGTAGTAATAGACCTATTAGTAGTCTGTTCTAGAATCTACAGTAGTAGTAGTAGACCAATTAGTAGACTGTTCTAGAATCTACAGTAGTAGTAATAGACCTATTAGTAATCTGTTCTAGAATCTACAGTAGTAGTAGTAGACCAATTAGTAGACTGTTCTAGAATCTACAGTAGTAGTAGTAGACCAATACATAGTAGTTGCCCTATTCTGGTAGGCAGTTAATTTTGACACAGCATTCACATTGCTTTGACAGAGTTGTTGTAGTGAGTCCTGTACCTTGCGCACAGACACCCGGCACACACAGGGGTCCAGTACTCCTGTCCCAGCGTTGGCACTCATCTTACACAGGAAGGAGAACCTCTTCCTCCAGCGCACACAGTTAGCCTGGACCTGCTCCCTGGAGAAGACACACACATAACTTATAGCAAAATAACCCAAAGACTGAAAACACATAGATCATGTATAGACAAATCTTTTCAAATAAATATCTTCTAATTTTAGTTTACTTCCTGAATTGACTGCCTTCAATTTGAATTGAGTCCAATCCTGATAGACACACACACATGCACACGCACACACACGTATGCGCACACACACCGTTGATTGGAATGTTTAGCTACAATACACATTAATCCCTAGATCTGATTCATGGCGAAAATAAATATATGTCAATAAAGACACCACAGTTAATGACAAGATCCTGTGAGCTGTTCTCTGGCATGGGTGTGACAGTTACACAACAGAACATAAATGCCCTCAAGGTAAAAGAACACAAACTCTCCCATGCTCTAAGTAAGTGAATGATAGATTCTGAAATACCATTGCAGTGAAGAACACTATGCATTGACTCTTTAGAACAAGGGATATATATGGTGTTTCAGCCTTAATGCAGGTGACAAACATATAGTTTGGTAGCCTATTTGGTTAGAATGTTGGGCCAGTAACCAAAAGGTTGCTAGATTGAATCCCCGAGCTGACAAGTTAAAAATATGTTGTTCTGCCCCTGAACAAGGCAATTAACCCACTGTTCCTAGGCTGTCATTGTAAATAAGAATTTGTTCTTAACTGACTTTCCTAGTTAAATAAATAGTTGATGATTCTCAACTGGGGAGCAGGAGAGGTAAAAATAGCTGTCGGCCAAAGCAGATAATAAATAATAGATAAATAATCACATATCACTTACAATGCTGCTTTTCCATCACACATTCAGTGACTCAGGGGAGGCTAATGGCCTGTGTGTGTGTGTGTGTGTGTGTGTTCGGATGAGCCTAAGAAACAAGATACACTACATTACAAAATCATGGGCATTAATATGGAGTTGGTCCCCCCTTTGCTGCTAGAACAGCCTCTACTCTTCTGGGAAGGCTTTCCACTAGATGTTACAACATTGCTGCTGGGACATGCTTCCATTCAGCCACAAGAGCATTAGTGAGGTCGGGCACTGATGTTGGGCGATTAGGTCTGGCTCGCAGTCTGCGTTCCAATTCATCTCAAAGGTGTTCGATGGAGTTGAGGTCAGGGCTCTGTGCAGGCCAGTCATGTTCTTCCAGACCGATCTCGACAAACCATTTCTGTATGGACCTTGCTTTGTGTACGGGGCATTGTCATGCTGAAACAGGAAAGGGCCTTCCCCAAACAGAATCGTCTAGAATGTCAGTGTATGCTGTAGAGTTAAGATTTCTCTTCACTGGAACTAAGGAGCCGAACCATGAAAAACAGTCCCAGACCATTATTTCTCCTCCACTAAACTTTACAGTTGTTACTAAGCATTCGGGCAGGTAGCGTTCACTTGGCATTCGCCAAACCCAGATTAGTCCGTCGGACTTCCAGATGGTGGAGCAGGACTCATCGCTCCAGAGAAGGTGTTTCCACTGCTCCAGAGTCCAAATGGCGACGAGCTTTAAATCACTCCAGCCGACGCTTGGCATTGCGCATGTTGATTTTAGGCTTGTGTGCGGCTGCTCGGCCAAATAAACCCATTTCATGAAGCTCCAGACGAAAAGTTATTGTGCTGACGTTGCTTCCTGAGGCAGTTTGGAACTCAGTAGTGAGTGTTGCAAGGGAGGACAGACGATTTTTACGCGGTATGCGCTTCGGCGGTCCTGTTCTGAGAACTTGTGTGGCCTACCACTTTGCAGCTGAGCCGTTGTTGCTCCTAGACGTTTCCACTTCACAATAACAGCACTTACAGTTGACTGGGGCAGCTCTAGCAGGGCAGAAATTTGACGAACTGATTTGTTGGAAAGATGGCATCCTATGACGATGCCACGTTGAAAGTCACTGAGCTCTTCAGTAAGGCCCTTCTATTGCCAATGTTTGTCTATGGAGATTGTATGACTGTGTGCTCAATTTTACACACTTGTCAGCAACGGGTGTGGCTTTTAAATAGCGAAATCCACTAATTTGAAAGGGTGTCATTTAAGGTGGAACTGATCTTATTAAAATATGTTCATATACACCCCGAGGAAGAATATTACACTTTTTAAAAACATTTTCATAAATTCTTAGAATGTTTGTGAATTATGTATACTGGGGCTTTTGTGGCCATGCGTTTAGACAATTAATAGACACTGCAGTAAATAAAACCTAATAAAAACATCTGTCTCGTCCAGAACGGGAGTCTACGCAGAACGGTGTGCTATAGCCAATCAGAGCTACAGTAGGCCTTTATACAAACAAGCCACTTCCCACATGGGCCTGCCATCATTCACTGGACTGGACTGTGTGTTTACAGGCAGTAGGGCCTGCCATCATTCACTGGACTGGACTGTGTGTTTACAGGCAGTAGGGCATGCCATCATTCACTGGACTGGACTGTGTGTTTACAGGCAGTAGGGCCTGCCATCATTCACTGGACTGGACTGTGTGTTTACAGGCAGTAGGGCATGCCATCATTCACTGGACTGGACTGTGTGTTTACAGGCAGTTGCAACAGCGTGACTTTAGATCATTAGAACGTATTCGCCAAAAGCCACAAAATACAACTGAATCGATTTCTGCAAATATGTAAACACCACAGGAGTCCTCTTAACTTTGGGAACTTTACAGTCCTATTGATCAACGAACCATTCAAAGGTAGGCTCTCCCTCAGTTATACAAATCAACAACAACAAGAACAACAACTAATGCTAACCAGAGCAAGATGAGTTAAAATCTAACGAAGGAACATTATATAAACCCTCTCAAGCTTTTTCAGCTAGTTGGCCGTCAAAATTGCACTGATAAATTATGGGGGATTTGTAAGCTACCATTCCTCCTGCAGCTTGCCTGCCACTGCATGCTTGTCCCAACCAAGCACCCAAGCTAACTGGCTAAAGTTAGCTAGTTTGCTAGCTACTTCCAGAATCAAATGAGAGCACACCTCACTCTGATCATTTTACTCGCTGTAGCAGAGCTGGTTAGGCAGTTTACATGTTCTCTAGAACGTTCTTGACTAACTTTTACCTGTAAACAATTGTTGGAAAAACGACTTGAGTCATGTAGAAAGTAGATGTCCTAACTGACTTGCCAGAACTATAGTTTGTTAACAAGAAATGTGTGGAGTGGTTGAAAAACGAGTTTTAATGACTCCAACATGAGTGTATGTAAACTTACGACTTCAACTGTATATATATGTATATATGTATAGCTATCAACATAACCTGAAAGGCCGCTCAGCAAGGAAGAAGCAACTGCTCCAAAACCACCATAATAAAGCAAGACTACGGTTTGCAACTGCACATGGGGACAAAGATCGTACTTTTTGGAGAAATGTCCTCTGGTCTGATGAAACAAGAAT
Organism: Salvelinus fontinalis; assembly: GCF_029448725.1. Classification (NCBI taxonomy): domain Eukaryota; kingdom Metazoa; phylum Chordata; class Actinopteri; order Salmoniformes; family Salmonidae; genus Salvelinus; species Salvelinus fontinalis. The sequence continues at coordinate 11,320,793 of NC_074681.1, read as the reverse complement.
AGAACTGTTTGACCATAATGACCATCAATATGTTTGGTGGAAAAAGGGGGAGGCTTGCAAGCCGAAGAACACCATCCCAACCGTGAAGCACGGGGGTGGCAGCATCATGTTGTGGGGGTGCTTTGCTGCAGGAGGTACTGGTGCACTTCACAAAATAGATGGCATCATGAGGGAGGAAGATTATGTTGATATATTGAAGCAACATCTCAAGACATCAGTCAGGAAGTTAAAGCTTGCTCACAAATAGGTCTTCAAAATGGACATTGACCCCAAGCATACTTCCAAAGTTGTGGCAAAATGGCTTAAGGACAACAAAGTCAAGGTATTGGAGTGGCCATCACAAAGCCCTGACCTCAATCCTATAGAAAATGTGTGGGCAGAACAGAAAAAGCGAGTGCGAGCAAGGAGGCCTACAAACCTGACTCAGTTACACCAGCTCTGTCAGGAGGAGTGGGCAAAATTCACCCAACTTATTGTGGGAAGCTTGTGGAAGGCTACCTGAAACGTTTGACCCAAGTTAAACAGTTTAAAGGCAATGCTACCAAATACTAATTGAGTGTATGTAAACTTCTGACCCACTGAGAATGTGATGAAATAAATAAAAGCTGAAATAAATCATTCTCTCTACTATTATTCTGACATTTCACATTCTTAAAATAAAGTTGCTAACTGACCTAAAACAGGGGATTTTTTACTAGGAATACATGTCAGTAATTGTGAAAAAATTTAGTTTAAATGTATTTGGTGAAAGTGTATGTAAACTTCCGACTTCAACATACAGTACCAGTCAAAAGTTTGGACACACCTACTCATTCAAGGGTATTTCTTTATTTTTTTTTTTTACTATTTTCTACAATGTAGAATAATAGTGAAGACATCAAAACTGTGTTAAACAAATAAAAATATAAATAAAAATCCTTGAATGAGTAGGTGTGTCCAAACTTTTGACTGATACTATATATATATTTGCACCCATCTCAGTGAACTAATCCATAGTGCAGGACTAGACTAAAAGCAAATTTATGCTTGATCTGAAAATGTGGTCAGAGGCTCCATAAGGACGTTTTGACGCAATTGCAGAGCCTCCAGAGGCACGCAGAGGACATATCAAGCTCCGTACTGAATCGCCATGCGCCTCCCAAATGTTGTAACAATGCGGAGGCCTCTGTATAGCTCCACAATGACATGATTGGTTGACGGTAGGTGGGGGCAGTAAATCCTTCATAAATAAAAACGACCTTCCTTGACAACTACCTTCACAACAGCTCTGATCAGCGCAAGAAGTATGAATGCCCTAATTTCTGCTGGGGCCTTATCACCTTAAAAGACTACCTTGCCTGCGCACAAATGTAGGCATATAAATGTGCCCATTTGGAGATCTGATAGCATTTCTGACTGGCTTAATCCACCACCACTAATGCATTTCAAAATAATGTTTTCTTCACCTCAAACAGCAAGCAAATGAAGTCTATTTTTACATCCATTGAGAATTACAGTAGTTCCTCAATGTATTTGAAAAAATCTCCCTTTCGAAAGAGAAAAATGTCATGCTCTGATCCAGTGGAAACGTCATAAAATAGGCCTACCTGATTACTTCTTATCAGTGCTTGACTTGGACTGAAATAGGTTCCGGTACTCATTTTGAGTTTATATTTAGGTGCAGGAGCTCCACGACACTTTGAGCTAATATTCTATAAAAGGAACAGGAGCTCAAGCAGTGTAAAATTTGAGGTGCCGATACTCAGCTCCGGTGAGCTCCTGCCAAAGTCAAGCACTGCTTCTTATCCCTTACGCAAATAGCCTACACTTGTGTCTGTCCCGAGCTCACTGGCGGGAAACTCTGAGGGCCCAAAATATTTTCTACAATGTTGCAAGTTCGTTAGCCAAGCTTCAGGCTGGACCCAAGTTAATACATTGTTTTAAGTTAGTTGCAGACAGACCATGCGTAGCCAATGTGATATAAAGGATATTTATTTTTATCAGGATATTTTGTACCTGCAGGCTGTAATGTTTTTATTTGTTGGCTTTATGTAGGCTATTTTTACTTAGTTGGCAATGGCAATCGAAGTTAGTTTTTAGGTTTTTATCTTTCAGTTAGATTTGGATAGAATTTTGATTAACCACATGACAATGATTTTGAGATATGAAGATGTTATTATAAATTAAATGAAACTGTTACACGAAAATGTGCACATGAAAACCATAACTGGCATACAGATCGGTAGAAATGGTAAGATAAATTGGCATTCTACATGAGAAAGGTTGCCGACTCCTTATGTAGCCTTTTATGGCAACTTGAGGAGAGTAATGGGAGAATCTGCGAAAGCCAGAAGGAGCAGGCGGATAATGGTTGGGCCAGGTTGAGTTTTTTCCCCTTCTGGTTATCTAGATATCTGGATCCCTCTTGAGGCATTTGTGCCTTAGTTCAGCAAACAGTAAGCTTAAAGCGTCCGACAAGCTCAATGCATATAGTTGATTTTATTAAAACCCCATATATCTATATATGGAAAAATACACTTTAAAAACGTTGACCAACTGATTTAGTCAGTGACAGCCCTAGTTTACTGACAATGGTCATATTCAGCGGGTGTTGTACGTTCATAAATTCATCAGTTATTCTGCACTCTGGCACACTCAGAAGAGAGTGCTCTGAAATCAGAGTAGATAGCCAGAGTGAAATTGTGAACGCAAGAGATATGCTAACTGGATAACAGTTGTTCAAGTTCTTGCTAGCTGACCAAATGACACTTGCATCTCTAGCTGTGTATAGGCACCGAAAAATGATATGAGGGTAAAAAGTCAGTCACTCACCCACTCCTCCAGTGGCATGACATGACATCCTTCTAGCAGCTAGCTAGCTAGCTAGCTACCTATCTAGCTAATTTTAAGCTCAGTGTTTTTAGCTTGCGTTATGACTGACTTGTGATCATTATCGTTGTTAGTTTGATTGTATTGACATTCCTAGCCTTAGTTACATCCATTTCTGTCCAAAATATTAGCATTGACATGAAATCAGTCAAAACCCATCAAAACAAGACACAGTATCAATAACAAGATGAAACAAGCTTAAACGAGCCACTTGCGATTCCCCACATGGCAGTTTCTTGTTATTCTTACTAGCAATCTGGCCATCCAGAAGCACGCACAAGATTTTCTTGACATTGTCAGTCAACAATGATTAGGTACACTCGCAATGGCCACAAGTCCACCGATTATGGCATCATTGACTTGAATGGGGAGACCCGTTATATTTATTCTTATTTCTATGGTATGTTTACCTAATTGGAAAAATGCAGGCAGTTGTGTGGCAAAGTCACTCGGGGAGTGACAACCGAGTCGACGTTAGGAGCTGGCACTTGCTCCAGATGTGTGTCCACTACTTTCCAGAGTGACTAATTTAAGAACCATCCTGCTTGTGCTGTTGAGTGGGTTGACATGAGCAGGGTTGGGTAGGCTACTTTCTAAATGTAATCTGTTACAGTTACTAGTTACCTGTCCAAAATTGGAATCAGTAACGTAACTTTTGGATTACCCAAACTCAGTAACGTAATCTGATTACATTCCGTTACTTTTAGATTACTTTCCGCTTAAGAGGCTATAGAAGAAGACAAAAATGTATGTTACCAATTGAATGACATCTATTGCAGGATAAATTCATGTTAAAGTTTACATAGCTGGCCATATATGAATGTTAAATGTTACTTTATGGGTTGGTTATGAAGGCTTTTTCTAACCCATTGCTTTCTACTACATATAATAATATGATTAAATTACTTTTTTACATTCAAAACCAAAGCCTATCAGAATTCCAGTCATTCCAATAAATGTTTTACCCCTTGATCTTCAAGAATAGGACTTGGAAATATGAAAATATAGATTAGCCAAATTGTTTAACCTGAGCAGCACCTCAAAACTAAGGATTTATTAACCAGCCCTACTCTGTTGTTTATGATTTTGTTGTCATGGAGGACTGATTGGGCTCATTGATTTGAGTTGAAAAATAAATGATGAGCTCATGGAATGGCATGCTTTGAGCACTACTGAATAAGTGCTATTTACATGTGAAAAAGTTATGTCATATCCTGCATTTGCTATAGGCCCATTGTTTACCTTTTTGTTGGTGACACTTTGATATCATGATAATATGCAGCTGTTTAAAGGGAAAATCCACAGATGAAACAATAACAAAATCATTGCCCCGCCTCTATTTTGGTAAAAAGCTGAGGAATGGGCCTGGAGAAATGTAACCACTCTCAGATTAATAGACAGAGCTAAGGACTGACCATCCATTATATAAAAAAGATTGTTTTAGCCCTGTTATGAGGCTATACAGTGTTTCTTTACATTTACAATGTTTACAAACATTGAAATAAAACATGGTTATATTTTGGGTTATCATGAAGTGTGACAGTTGAACTAAGCTCATGAGGGATTTCTAAGTTATATTCTTCAAGAATCAATGGCTATATATATATATATATATATAATTTATAAGCCTGAAAATGGATGCAGCAACTACAGATTGCCCCTTTAAGTCTATCAAAGGTGTGCAAGTTTAATCATGTGTCCGTTAGGCCCATGGATTTTCTTTTTTATCAGCATGAATTAGATTGAGCAATAAAAGCCCCACTTTTATTCCATAGACTGGGATCCGCACTATGCAGCTGTTGCAAGAGCGCATTTTTCACTGGCTGTCCACTGGTTTCATTTGATTGATAGGCAGCTTAAACTTCTTGAATTCAACCATTATTGGGTTCAAATACACATTTAGATTTGTGAACAGCCATCCACAACAACCACAACCCGTAAGGTGCAAATAGCTAAATGAGAGAGCAGCAGTGTGATTCACATCAATGCGCTATGTAGATATCAATAAAGTGATATCCGTGTAGCCGTAGACTACACCACTGCTGTCATCCTTACCTCCAAGCGTTTATTCAAGTTGGATCTTTGGATGCCGACAGCAGTCGCACCACTGGAAAACATAGCTTGGACTGTAGCCTACAAAAGCCTATTCCTGCGCTTTTCCCACGATCCATCAAACACATGTGGTGTGTCATCATAGTGATCTCTGACTTGTGGTCTGACTCGCTCAGGTGGAACAAACTGAAACGTGCACCTTTTTTCAATGCTGATTTGAATGTCATTGAGAAAACAGAAAAGTGTTAAAGATTTTTTTTACACAAACGTCCTTTCTGAATTGAAAAGTAATCCTCAAAGTAATCATCTAGTTTTTCAAAGGTATCTGTAATCTGATTACAATATTTTTGCTTGTAACGTAACAGATTACAGTTACCGGTTTTTGTAATCCCTTACATGTAATCCGTTACTCCCCAACCCTGGACATGAGCCATCTCTTAAATTTCCACAATGAACCGTTAGAGCTGTTTAATTCCCTCTCTTTAGGTCCTGTGTGGCTCAGTTGGTAGTGCATGGTGCTTGCACCACCAAGGTTGTGGGTTTGATTCCCACCTGGGACCAATGTGGAGAAAGTATGAAAATGTATGCACACTAAGTCACTCTGGAAAACCATAGTCTGTGTTCATATGCAATGGACAAAGTCCTATCCTGAGGATGGGATGCTCCAGGGTGTGAATGGATGACATCAGAGAATTTGTTTAGATGCTGTTAACTTGACTGATCTGATTTTAACCAGGTCTTATCTGTCTAGCCATCTCAATGGCTCTGGATCCTTGGAGAGCGAGCGTTTCTTGTTGATCAACTGATGTTTTGAGTGATTGAGATAATGAGATTTTTGGAACTGTATGGGTCATCCTTTGAAGTCTCATATGGGGGCTATTGAAACTGTTGTTGTTCAATGTAAGCTAGGAGGTTTTTGCAGCACCCATTAAGTGTTTAATGGGTGTTTGTTATGTTTAGAGCTTGTGTTATTGTTTTGTTTAATTTATTTGCACCAAAGAAAAACATTTTAAAAATGGTGTACAGGTGTGGTTATATGAACACCACACCACATAAGTATATCTCCAATTTTACCTTGAAAATAGGCTTGGATTGGGGATGAATGATTTGCAAGTTTTTGCAACTACTAGTCTGATCAATAAGAACCTAGTCAGTCTAAAGTCTGAGATATTGGACTATTGGTTATAACAAAATGATAAATAAATCACATTTTCTTGGCATTTCAGATTGGAAATCTAGTGACCTTCAGTTGCCAGACGTTTTGTTCAAAGTTGTCAGATAGCATAGATCAAGCAAGCCTCACATGTCTAGCCATGAATGTTTGATTTGACAGTTGGCTTCGTGACCGGTGGTCTTTTGGTGTGTCAGTCAGTCAGAACGATCAATCAGACAAGCAGCATCACCATCAGTCAAAACAAGATGACAGAAAAACTACCATGGTAGCTAACTATACCAAAATAAGAAACAGAGGTAAAAACAACATACAATTGTGAATACTACATATTCTATAATTGATTAAATTAGATATTGTTTGCTATGTTAATATCTAACATTATTCAGTCACATCACTCATATTAACACTCTCTTCTTGAGTGTGGGCGCTAGCTAGCTCGCTAATGTTAGCTAACTGATCAATGCCACTCACTGCCAGTAAACTAACCACGATCGAGTCGCACTTCTGTGTCTCCCTGAGTTGCTTAACGTAACTGTTAACGTAAACTAGCTAAATGAAATTGAAAGGGCAGTTTCTTACCGAGAGGACTCTTCAGTAAAGCCACCGTCTTGGAGCCGTACTTTGCAGAACAAGACCCCGTTGACAAAGGGAACAGAAGATAGTTCATCCAACTCGAAATCTACCTTAAATTTGAATTTATTTTTCTTCATCATAATGAACGACATTGTTAACCTAACTAACGTTAGTTAAAGTAGCTAACTAGGCTAGCTAGCTAGTGAAAACTGGTAAATAATGTACGTCGGGTCGTTAGCCACAGCTCAAGCTTCTTGAGTCTCTTGACTGTGACTTCTTCCACACTTGCCAGCCTGTAACCTAACATAGCAGGCGGTAAAAAAAACAGGCTGACTGTGACAGCTCAGTCTGCTAGCGATTGTCGGTCAATTCAAATACTTTACGCTCCAGTGCCTAGCTACCCCTAGTTGTTACTGGCTATAACCATTGGCCATAACCCATAATGTATGTGACGATTAAGGAAATTCTCAATTTGTATGGAGGAGGAAACGCTTACACCGCGTTCTATTCCGATTGGTGTAAATGCTGCATTTTTTTCCATTTGACCAATGACAGCAATATATGGTTTCTGATGGATTTTCCTTAGATACGTTGTAACAAAATAGAAACAAACAACAAGTAGCCCACTACTGTAACAAAGGATGGCCAGTTGTTTTCAAATGAACAATTTTAACACTGATTTAAGATTTTAACAAATGTATGATGAGATTAGGCTATAATTGCCTACATCATGAATTAAATGTAGGTTATCTATACATTAGTATGTTCATTGATTCGTTGTATTTTTTTTTCATGATGTGGTAATTTTTTTATGGTAGTAACTGCACAATCCAATTGCATATGCATTATATAATACATTGTCTCCACCTTCCATCCCAACCCCCTTCACAGCTGTCGCTCCTGAATGAATATCAACAAAGGCTTATTATGGCTGATGTAAACGTCTATGCGTGTCGTGCACATAAATCATGTATCATCCTCGATGTGGTAACAATTCTCCGTGGTGTTTCATATCTTGTAGAGGTAAGTTAGTATAATTCATAAACAGAAATCCACAGTCTCTATTTTTCAGTTTTTACAAATCATTAAATACACTGAGTGTACAAAACATTGATCCCTTTTACCTGTGCTTAGCTCCATTAGTGGCTGTTAAATCCACTTCAATAAGTGTAGATGAAGGGGGGGAGACGGGCAAAAGAAGGATTTTGTTCCTAATGTGTTGTGCACCCAGTGTATATGTCCTTTGATTTGGAAGAATACGGCCTTACTGAAAGTACAACCACAAGTAAAATGGGGTTAGTTACCAGTATCTTTGGTACAACTGACCTACCTTATCATTACCAAAAGGACAAAGGACCTATGACGCATTTGCTCCATTGTTTACATTTGTATTGGTGGCTCACTCTATTTAAGGGTGATGTGGAGTGTGGGTTCAAATCACAGAAAATAGAGTGTGCAATTGGGACTGAAGAACATTGTAAAGTCATTGTAAAGAATCAGATAAAATTACTCCGAATTTCTACTTCATTAGCCTATCCAATTTATAGCCTATATAATAACTATGGCTATCTACTCCGATTTCAGAGCACGCTCGTCTGAGTGTGGCACAGCGCAGAATAACTGAGGAAATGAGGAATGCGCAACACCTGTTGAATATGACCGGTGTCAGTAAACGTCGGCAAAAAAAACGTTATTAAATTGTTGCCAGCAGCATAGTTACAGTCACAAACGCTCTAGATAACATGAAAATAGCCTAGCTAGCTCTGCTGGGGCGAGTAAAATGGTCAGAGTGAGGTGTGCTCTCGTTTGTGTCTGGAAGTAGCTAGCAAGCGAGCCAACTTTAGCCAGTTAGTTTGGGTGCTTGACTGCCGTTGTGATGTCAGAACGCTCTACTCCGAGAGCGAAACGCTCTGAATTTATGAACGGACAATCTGACAACGCTCTGAATTTATGAACGAACAATCTGACAACGCTCTGAATTTATGAATGGACAATCTGACAACGCTCTGAATTTACAAACGCCCTAAACGCGCCGTGGCAATCCAGAGAGAATTTACGAACACACGATGTGAATCCATGTTCAGTCATTGGCGGTTCCATCTTCCATCTACCCAATGGTATAACGCCACCTAGTGAATAATGTTGATATCTTCATAGCTTTAATTGGAAAACTTTCCCCATTCCTGCCTCTAAATTCTAAATGATCGTGAGATCATTTGAGGTCCAGACAAACAGACTATATAGACTTCAGATAATTAATTGAATATCCTATGGACTACACTTTACATTTGCCAAAGCCTAGAGATTGAGGCAGCACTAGAGATAGTGTCACTGACCGAATCTTCTACCAGACCGTAAATTGAAACATTTTGTAAATGTCCATGCCAAGTTTCGGTTCCAACGGGTCATTGCTGTAGCCTACAGAATATGTCATCTTGGTTTTTTAAAAAGTTATAAGATAAAGGATTCACATGCGGGTATAAATTATCACTTAAGGACAAGAGGACACACAAGCGAGTATAAATCAGTCAACATTTAAGTCATCTACTTTTTGAAATTACAGCCTGATTGCATCGGTGAATTCAACGTCAACTGCGCTCCTTTCGTGTCTCTAGTTGACAACGCGCAGCGGAGGGAAAGTGTACAGACACTTGCCACAGTCCTAGCTAGGCTACTAAAATAAGGCTCTAATGTAATAGGCATTAGTGTGTAAGGCACTAAGGCACCTGTGTGTAAGGCACTAATGTAATACTGCAAATAATGTGACAAAGAAATGAACTTGTTCTCGTGAATACAAAGCGTTATGTTTGGAGCAAATACAACACAGCACATTACTGAGTACCACTCTCCATATTTTCAAGCATGGTGGTGGCTGCATCATGTTATGGGTATGCTTGTCCTCAGCAAGGACTAGGGAGTTTTTTAGGTTAAAAATAAACAGAATAGATCTTAGCACAGGCAACAACCAGGTTTAACTCTAGGATTTTACCTGTGCTTAGCCCCATTCCATTTATTTTTCATCCTGAAAAACTCCTCACTCCTTAATGATTTCAAGCATACCCATAACATAATGCAGCCACCACTATGCTTACAAATATGGAGAGTGTTACTTAGTAATGTGTTGTATTGAATTTGTCCCAAACATGACAATAAGTATTCTGGACAACAAGTTAAGTGCTTTGTCACATTTTGAGGAGTATTACTTTGGTGCATTGTTGCAAACATGCATGTTTTGGAATATTTGTATACTGTACAGCTTTTCTTCTTTTTTTACTCTGTCAATTAGGTTCTGGAGTAACTACAGTGTTGTAACTGTAACTGTTTTAAAGTCAGCATTTGCCTCATGGGGCTCCCGAGTGGTGCAACGGTCTAAGGCACTGCATCTCAGTGCTAGAGGCATCACAACAAACGCTGGTTTGATTCCAGGCTGTATCACAACCTGCTGTGATTGGGAGTCCCATAGAGCGGCGCACAATTGGTTCAGCGTTGTTAGGGTTTGGCCTGGGTAGGCTGTCATTGTAAATAAGAATTTGTTCCTAATTGACTTGCCTAGTTAAATAAAAAATTGTAATATTCCTGAGTGATTTCCTTCCGCTCCGGCAACTGGTTTAGGAAGGGTGCCTGTATCTTTGTAGTGACTGGGTGTATTGATACACCATCCAAAGTTAAATTAATACCTGCACCATGCTCAAAGGGATATTCAGTCTGCTTTTTAAAATGTATTTACCCATCTAGCAATAGGTGCCGTTCTTGGCGAAGCATTGGAAAAGCTCCCTGTCTTTGTGGATGAATCTGTGTTTGAAATTCACCGCACGACTGAGGTACCTTACAGTAGTCATTCAAAAAATCATGTTAAACACTATTATTGCACAGAGTGAGTCCATTCAACGTATTATGTGACTTGTTAAGCACATTTTTACTCCTGAACTTATTTAGGCTAGCCATAACAAAGGGATGTAATATTTATTGACCCAAGACATTTCAGCATTTCATTTTTCATTAATTTGTATACATTTCTAAAAACATAATTCCACTTTGACATTATGGGATATTGTGTGTAGGCCAGTGACAAACAACATCTCAATTTAATCAATTGTATATTCATGGTGTAACACAACAAAATGTGGAGAAAGTGAAGGGGTGTGAATACTTTCTGAAGGCACTGTTTTCAACAGGAAATGTCTCTGCGCTCTTTACAGAGTGAGACAACGCCCCTAATAAATCTAATTCTATACAACGCAAGCCATTGTATATAGTATATGACTATTAAATAGGCCATCTCAGTTATAAAACACGTTAATAATAACATTGACAGATAAGGTTATTATCACACTACAGCGGCGCACAATTGGCCCAGTGTCGTCCGGGTTTGGCCGGGGTAGACCGTCATTGTAAATAAGAATTTGTTCTTAACTGACTTGCCTAGTTAAATAAAGGTTAAAAAAAAAAATGTTTAAACTGCACAGCCAGAGGCTCTCCTAGCATAGATCAGTATAGGCAACCCCCTTCGCTTTGTTTGCCTCATTCCTTATTATACCACGCCCTCAATTTGACTGCAGCCTCATGAGTGGATGTCAGGCTATTTGCTGGATTTGCAGCATTATTTACAGGGAGTATGGAGCTGTGTCAGATCGTCGTCACACATTTCGGTAATCGGTGTTTTTCTTGTCGCGAACGGAGATAATTACAACGAGCGACTGATTAAGACGACAGACCGCATACCAATGGCTATCTTTTCCCAAGCTGTGGTTTTCAATATTGCTATGCATTCAATTTTCTGAGAAACATAGCCAAGGCCCTATCTATTACCTCTTTTCCAACCGCAACAATGTATCAGGTTATAAGAGGACTTCTACTAACGGACTCCCGATGCTGGGATCCCGACAGTCAAAGGTCATACCAGGACCTGTTCGATAAGCTGGACACCAACAAGGATGGGAAGGTGGATGTTGCCGAATTGAGAGCAGGCCTAACCGCAATGGGCATATCATTCCGCAAAGGTGCAGCGCAGGTAAATGCACATGCAACGAAGAGCCATTATGTTCTATTTCCAAGCAACCTATTCAATTATTATTATATATAGCTCAATGGTTCAATTGGGAGTGGGACATTAGCCTGGGTGCCAGTTCGTTTTCTGCTCTTTTACCAACTCCTTATGGAATTGTCATGCAAAACATTGGCTTTACAATGATAACGGTGTAGGCAAAAGCACAAACAGATCTGGGACCAAGCTAGTGGGACATATGGGTAGCAATTAAATAAACATATGACGTTCTCATTCCCTTAGACTATTCATCCATTCACTGTAGGGCATTTTCCTGTAGTATATGCATGTGTCCTGTAAATAGAACAGTACTTAGTTTATATAAAGTTCTATCTGAACTTTAGTCTTGCAACCAGTTCCTCCCCTGTCACGTGTCATATCCAGGAGAGATAGAGCAGTAGTGTTACAGTGCCTGGGGTTATCAGAGCAGGCATGGACCTGTATCTACACATTCTCAGAGTAGAAGTGCTGATATACACTCTTAGAAAAAAGGTGCTCTCTAGAACCTAAAAGGGTTCTTTGGCTGTCTCCATAGGAGAACCCTTTGAAGAACCCCTGTTTGTTCCAGGTAGAACCCTTTTGGTATCAAGTAGAACCATTTGGGTTCAATGTAGAACCTTTTCCACATAGGGTTCTGCCTAGAACCGAAAAGGGGTTTACCTGGAACCGAAAAGGGTTCTCCTATATAGGGACAGCCAATGAACCCCTTTGGAACCTTTTTTTCTAAGAGTGTAGAATTAGTTCAGCCTTTTCGATCATAATGAATAGGACTATCTGGACAGATGGGGCCCTGATCCTAGATCAGCACTCCTACTCTATGCTTTGTGGATACAGGCCTGGGGCTGGTTTAACTTGCGGGACGCACAGGTCGGTTTCATCGTCAATATGACATCCACAGAATAGTTAATCACTTTCATCACTAGACTTTTCTGTCATCGATCAATGTTGCACTAGTTCTCAGAGAATTAGTCAACACTGAGAACTAGTGCATCATTGGTCGAAGGAGAGAAAAGGCTACTTCCTCCACAGTACCAGGGAATGAAAACAGATCTTTTGGTATCTGTTACCAGCTACAGTGGAACATCCCATTGACTTCGCCATCTCCAGACAGTTTGAAATATTCATTACCGTTCAGTATTCAGTCATGTGCACAACATGCTCTTGCAGCTCCACAGTTACATCAACTCTATAACAATACACAGTTTAGGAATGTTATACTGTTCCTGTCTTTGTCAGGGTGTGATCTTGTGTGATGACTAACCTTGCAGAGTAGCTTGCTTCATAGGCAATGAAGGGTTAAACTTACTACAGTGAGGCAAATAAAATAACCCTCTCATTTGTGTCTGCACAGAAGATTGTATCGTCCGGTGACAAAAACAAAGATGGAGGGCTTGACTTCAACGAGTTCAACAAATATCTGAAAGAGCATGAGAAGAAACTGCGCCTTACGTTCAAGAGCTTGGACAAAAACAACGACGGTATTATCATTTTTATACGAAACTTTTATTTGAATAGTTTAGAAGAAGAACAGTACATGATGAGACCTGTCAGAATGACACGATTCTCATAACAGTGTAATAATATCACTGTTATAAAGCAACAAGGCATGATAGAACAAGCATCATACTTAACAGCATTTAGCTACAGAATGTACTTTAACTACACATTGAAATGTCTCCGTCATTTCCTCCAGGGCGCATCGATGCCTCTGAGATTAAGCAGTCCCTTGAAGAGCTGGGCATGGACATCACCCAGGAAGAGGCCCAGACCATCCTACAAAGGTTTTTCCTCATAAATCACTCATTGCTTGCATTTTGTACTCTAACCCAGGGCTGACAATAAATCAATTTTACATTGAAATCGCAATATTGACATGTGCAGTATCCATATCGCAAGAGATCCATATCGCAATATTTAGAAACTCATGTCAGCCGTGGGTAATGTCCGCTTTTATAGTTTACTCCATGTTTTTCTCTTGCAGCTGTTTCCCACACACAACAAGCTCTGCTCCATGTCACTTAAGCAGTGCAGTTCCTCCATGCTGTTAGATTTACTATACATTTGCATGCGGTTCTGTTGGGTCAAATGCAGTCAACCGATTGGTCCAAACCAGAATGATGCTGCTTTCCACTTTGCTTCTTAATAGAAGTTATTCTATTAACAGTATTAGTCAAATGTTTGGACACACCTACTTATTCCAGGGTTTTTCTTTATTTTTAAAATTTTCTACATTGTAGAATAATAGTGAATACATCAACACTATGAAATAACACATATGGAATCATGTAGTAACTAAAAAAGTGTTAAACAAATCAAAATATAGTTTATATTTGAGATTCTTCAAAGTAGCCACCCTTTGCCTTGATGACAGCTTTGCACACTCTTGGCATTCTTTCAACCAGCTTCATAAGTTAGTCACCTGGAATGCATTTCAATTAACAGGTGTGCCTTGTTAATATGTGGAATTTATTTCCTTCTTAATGCGTTTGAGGCAATCAGTTGTGTTGTGACAAGGTAGGGGGGTATACAAAAGACAGCTCTATTTGGTAAAAGACCAAGTCCATATTATGTCAAGAACAGCTCAAATAAGCAAAGAGAAATGACAGTCCATCATTACTTTAAGACATGAAGGTCAGTCAATCTGGAAAAATTTCAAGAGCTTTGAAAGTTTCTTCAAGTGCAGTCACTAAAACCATCTCTCTTGAGGACCGCCAAAGGAAAGGAAGACCCAGAGTTACCTCTGCTGCAGAGGACAAGTTCATTGGAGTTAACTGCACCTCAGATTTCAGCCCAAATAAATTCTTCACAGAGTTCAAGTGACAGACACATCTCAACATCAACTGTTCAGAGGAGACTGCGTGAATCAGGCCTTCATGGTCGAATTGCTGAAAAGAAACTATTACTAAAGGACACCAATAAGAAGAGACTTGCTTGGGCCTAGAAACACGAGCAATGGACATTAGACTGGTGGAAATCTGTCCTTTGGTCTGATGAGTCCAAATTTGAGATTTTTGGTTCCAACCACCGTGTCTTTGTGAGACGCAGAGTAGGTGAACAGATGATCTCCGCATGTGTGGTTCCCACCGTGAAGCATGGAGGAGGAAGTATTATGGTGTGGGGGTGCTTTGCTGGTGATACTGTCAGTGATTTATTTAGAATTCAAGGCACACTTAACCAGTATGTCTACCACAGCATTCTGCAGCGATACGCCATCCCATCTGGTTTGCGCTTAGTGGGACTATCATTTGTTTTTCAACAGGACAATGACCCAACACACCTCCGGGCTGTGTAAGGGATATTTGACCAAGGAGAGTGATGGAGTGCTGCATCAGATGACCTGGCCTCCATAACCACCCGACCTCAACCCAATTGAGATGGTTTGGGATGAGTTGGACCGCAGAGTGAAGGAAAATAAGCCAACAAGTGCTCAGCATATGTGGGAACTCCTTCAAGACTGTTGGAAAAGCATTCCTCATGAAGCTGGTTGAGAGAATCCTAAGAGTGTGCAAAGCTGTCATCAAGGCAAAGGGTGGCTTCTTTGAAGAATCTAAAATATATTTTGATTTGTTTAACACTGTTGTGGTTACTACATGATTCCATATTTATTCTTTCATAGTTTTGATGTCTTCACTATTATTTTACAATGTAGAAAATAGTAAAAATGCAGAAAAACCCTTGAATGAGTCCAAACTTTTGACTGGTACTGTATATTATTCCAACAGTTTACCTAAGTGTTTAGATTGTTATTTGCACGTCAAATCGCAATTGAAATATTTGATGAAAATATTTGCCCATATCGTGCAGCCCTACTCTAAGAATTTAGATTCAACTAATCAGAAAAACATTGATTTGTTGAATCAGTGTTAGTGCTGGGCTGTTGGCTTAAGCAGATGCAGATTGGCAACCAGGCTAGTACTGTTACTATCTTGCTCTGTGATCTCATATCCTGCCTGTGCAGCATGGACATCGATGGCACCATGATGGTGGACTGGAACGAGTGGAGGGATCACTTCCTGTTCAACCCTGCCCATAACCTGAACGAGATCGTACGCTACTGGAAACACTCCACGGTCAGTGGGTCACCCAGTCCTAGTGCGCACACACGCCACACACAAACACAGCACACACACGCCACACACAAACACAGCACGCACACACATCCATCTCTTGAATGAATGAAGGAACTTGATGGGTGTAAGCAATAATATGGGATAAAAACTCCTGTCCTATTTTTGAAATCAATAAAGGGCCATTAATAGTTCAGATTGTGATAATGTTTGTGTCTGTCTTTGGGCCTTGTAATGTAAATGCACTGACCAACAGCCTCACCACAGTGCTCAAATAATAAGAAACATATTACCTAAAGCAGCCTCCAGATCAAGCAGTACAGTGAATGTAGGCCTTCTAGAATATTCTCTGTAATTGTAACGATTGTCCTCCTCCTCTTCTTCCGAAGAGGAGGAGTAGGGATTGGACCAAAGCGCAGCGTATGTTGAATCCATATATATTTATTTACAGACGAAGACGAAACACGAAAAACACTTGAATAAACTACAAAACAAATAAACGATGTAGACAGACCTGGACTTGAGAACTTACAATAAACAAAGAACGCACGAACAGGAACAGACTACATGAACCACAAACGAAACAGTCCCGTGTGGTAGACATACAGACACGGAAGACAACCACCCACAACAAACAATGTGAAACAACCTCCCTATATATGGTTCTCAATCAGAGGAAAACGTAAAACACCTGCCTCTGATTGAGAGCCATACAAGGTCAATTAAACCTGACACTTAACATAGAACAAACAACACAGACTGCCCACCCAGCTCACGTCCTGACCCAATAAACACAACTATACAAAAGGAAAACAAGGTCAGGAACGTGACAGTAATAGCCGTTTAACTGTCAAACTGTGGAGTACAATGCTGTTTCCACTTTGACTTTGACTTTGGACTTTTATCAGAAAAATGTACAGTTTTTGCTTATCTCCAGTGGGGTTATCTTGCAAAGTTTATTTCTAGCAAATAGTAAGCGGCTTCCATAACGTACTGTTGAGACTACCTGCTAAAAGGGTATTACTGTTACTGCTTGTGTCACTGTTTGTGGTGGGATACAGATATAGTATCTTCATTTGATCACTCTGTTACTGAGAATTCAAATGAGCTTAGTGATTTCCATAAATTCACTGAACACCTCTCTCTCTCTCTCGCTCAAACACTAAAGCACCACACATAATAAATGTCCTACTACTGCGACATTCAAAGGTACAAAAATGTCTCTGAAATGCAGCCATACACATCAACAACCTCTGTTATATATAGTTTAATAACAAGATATATATTGTTCTCCCCTACGACATTCAAGTATATCCAAAATGGACCTAAACTAAAGCCTACAGTCGTGGCCAAAAGTTTTGAGAATGACACAAACATTAATTTTCACAAAGTCTGCTGCCTCAGTTTGTATGATGGCAATTTGCATATACTCCAGAAGGTTATGAAGAGTGATCAGATGAATTGAAATTAATTGCAAAGTCCCTCTTTGCCATGAAAATTAACTGAATCCCCCCCCAAAACATTTCCACTGCATTTCAGCCCTGCCACAAAAGGACCAGCTGACATCATGTCAGTGATTCTCTCATTAACACAGGTGTGTAAGTGTTGACGAGGACAAGGCTGGAGATCACTCTGTCATGCTGATTGAGTTCGAATAACAGACTGGAAGCTTCAAAATGAGGGTTGTGCTTGGAATCATTGTTCTTCCTCTGTCAACCATGGTTACCTGCAAGGAAACACGTGCCGTCATCATTGCTTTGCACAAAAAGGGCTTCACAGGCAAGGATATTGCTGCCAGTAAGATTGCACCTAATCAACCATTTATCAGATCATCAAGAACTTCAAGTAGAGCGGTTCAATTGTTGTGAAGAAGGCTTCAGGGCACCCAAGAAAGTCCAGCAAGCGTCTGGACCGTCTCCTAAAGTTGATTCAGCTGCGGGATCGGGGCACCACCAGTACAGACCTTGCTCAGGAATGGCAGCAGGCAGGTGCATCTGCACGCACAGTGAGGCGAAGACTTTTGGAGGATGAACTGGTGTCAAGAAGGGCAGCAAAGAAGCCACTCCTCTCCAGAAAAAACATCAGGGACAGACTGATATTCTGCAAAGGGTACAGGGATTGGACTGCTGAGGAAGTCATTTTCTCTGATGACTCACCTTTCCGATTGATTGGGGCATCCGGAAAAAATCTTGTCCGGAGAAGACAAGGTGAGCTGTCATGACAACAGTAAAGTATCCTGAGACCATTCATGTGTGGGGTTGCTTCTCAGCCAAGGGATTGGGCTCACTCACAATTTTCCCTAAGAACACAGCCATGAATAAAGAATGGTACCAACACATCCTCCGAGAGCAACTGTTCCCAACCATCCAGGAACAGTTTGGTGACGAACAATGCCTTTTCCAGCATGACGGAGCACCTTGCCATAAGGCAAAAGTGATAACTAAGTGGCCTATGGGAACAAAACATCGATATTTTGGGTCCATGGCCAGGAAACTCCCCAGACCTTAATCCCATTGAGAACTTGTGGTCAATCCTCAAGAGGCGGGTGGACAAACAAAAACCCACACATTCTGACAAATTCCAAGCATTTATTATGCAAGAATGGGCTGCCATTAGTCAGGATGTGGCCCAGAAGTTAATTGATAGCATGCCAGGGCGGATTGCAGAGGTCTTGAAAAAGAAGGGTCAACACTGCAAATATTGACTCTTTGCATCAACTTCATGCAATTGTCAATAAAAGCCTTTGACACTTATGAAATTATTGTAATTATACTTCAGTATTCCATAGTAACATCTGACAAAAATATCTATAAAAATAACTTTGTGAAAATTAATATTTGTGTCATTCTCAAAACTTTTGGCCACTACTGTACTGTAGACTATCAAAACTAATTTCCTGTTAAAAATGATCACTTAAATTATTATTTTTTTAAATCAAATTGTCCTGCTGGAGGATTATTTTACTCATTTGACAAAACTGGCCAAATGAAGATACTACATATGTAGCAGGTGTTGGTAGACAGTTTCAGTACTGTATGAGAATAGGCCTGCTGGTTGGGGAGGTAGCAGTCTGGTTAGGCCTTGGCACTGTATTGACCACATCTGTTACTTACTATAGCTCGAAGGTTATCTTTGGGCAATCTGATGAAGAATGGGAAGTTGGAACAACATGAAAGAGCGACTGAACAGTTTACTATAAGAATACATGTATTGATCATACAGAATTCCTGTCAGTTTGGCACCTGTTCAAGCTAATATTTTTTATTCACCAGGTGCTGGACATAGGAGAGAGCATTGCCATCCCTGATGAGTTCACTGAGGAGGAGAAGACCTCGGGAGGCTGGTGGAAACAGCTGGCTGCCGGGGCGATGGCCGGGGCGGTCTCTCGCACCGGCACCGCCCCCCTGGACAGGGTGAAGGTCTTCATGCAGGTAGAGCACCTGAAAGGTTGTCACAGTCTGACCACTCTATGGAGGCCGAAAGTAGACCGCTTTATATGATTTAACATCTATCTATAACCCTTATCACAAACCTTACACATTTAATTTAGAGTTTTTCTCTTATACAGTTTTTGAGGCCTACAACCCTTTACAAAGTGAAGTGTTGGAGACAAAGTGAAAAGCACTACAGGAATGCTACCTACCCATTAGTATTGTATAATCTACAACACCTGTGGTTGTGATTCAGGTCCACTCCTCCAAGTCCAACCGGATCACCCTGTTGGGAGGATTGAAACAGATGATTAAGGAAGGGGGCGTGGCCTCACTATGGCGAGGGAACGGGATCAACGTGTTAAAGATCGCCCCTGAGACCGCTATCAAATTCATGGCCTACGAACAGGTTGGACACTTTTTCATATCTTTACTGTGATGGAGGTAGACAATAAGAGGTAGACCTAGAGAGAAAGACACAGTGACATATGGAAAGCAGGAAGAAATGAATCAAACGATAGCGAGGAAAGGAAACATTAATGAAATAGGAAGATAGACAGCGAGAGGGAAGACAGACAGAGAAGGAAAGGGAAGACAGACAGAAACAGAGGGAAGACGGACAAAGACAGAGAGGGAAGACGGAGGGAAGACAGAGAGGGAAGACGGACAGAGATAGAGAGGGAAGATGGACAGAGACAGAGAGGGAAGACGGACAGAGACAGAGAGGGAAGACAGAGAGAGAAAGAGAGGGAAGACAGACAGAAAAAGAGATGGAAGACAGACAGAGACAGAGGGAAGACAGACAGAGAGGGAAGACAGACAGAGACAGAGAGGGAAGACGGACAGAGACAGAGAGGGACGACAGAGAGAGACAGAGAGAGAAAGAGAGGGAAAACAGACAGAGAAAGAGAGGAAAGACGGACAGAGCGAGAGAGGGAAGACAGCCAGAGAGGGAAGACAGCCAGACAGCGGGAAGACGGACAGAGCGAGAGAGGGAAGACGGACAGAGCGAGAGAGGGAAGACGGACAGAGCGAGAGAGGGAAGACAGCCAGACAGAGAGGGAAGACGGGCAGAGCGAGAGAGGAAAGACGAACAGAGCGAGAGAGGAAAGACGGACAGAGCGAGAGAGGAAAGACGGACAGAGCGAGAGAGGGAAGACGTACAGAGCGAGAGAGGAAAGACGGACAGAGCGAGAGAGGAAAGACTGACAGAGCGAGAGAGGAAAGACGTACAGAGCGAGAGAGGAAAGACGGACAGAGCGAGAGAGGAAAGACGGACAGAGCGAGAGAGGAAAGACTGACAGAGCGAGAGAGGAAAGACGTACAGAGCGAGAGAGGAAAGACGGACAGAGCGAGAGAGGAAAGACGGACAGAGCGAGAGAGGAAAGACGTACAGAGCGAGAGAGGAAAGACGGACAGAGCGAGAGAGGAAAGACGGACAGAGCGAGAGAGGAAAGACTGACAGAGCGAGAGAGGAAAGACGGACAGAGCGAGAGAGGAAAGACGGACAGAGCGAGAGAGGAAAGACGTACAGAGCGAGAGAGGAAAGACGGACAGAGCGAGAGAGGAAAGACGGACAGAGCGAGAGAGGAAAGACGGACAGAGCGAGAGAGGAAAGACGGACAGAGCGAGAGAGGAAAGACGGACAGAGCGAGAGAGGAAAGACTGACAGAGCGAGAGAGGAAAGACGTACAGAGCGAGAGAGGAAAGACGGACAGAGCGAGAGAGGAAAGACGGACAGAGCGAGAGAGGAAAGACGGACAGAGCGAGAGAGGAAAGACGTACAGAGCGAGAGAGGAAAGACGGACAGAGCGAGAGAGGAAAGACGGACAGAGCGAGAGAGGAAAGACTGACAGAGCGAGAGAGGAAAGACGGACAGAGCGAGAGAGGAAAGACGTACAGAGCGAGAGAGGAAAGACGGACAGAGCGAGAGAGGAAAGACGTACAGAGCGAGAGAGGAAAGACGGACAGAGCGAGAGAGGAAAGACGGACAGAGCGAGAGAGGAAAGACTGACAGAGCGAGAGAGGAAAGACGGACAGAGCGAGAGAGGAAAGACGGACAGAGCGAGAGAGGAAAGACGGACAGAGCGAGAGAGGGAAGACGGACAGAGCGAGAGAGGAAAGACGGGCAGAGCGAGAGAGGGAAGACAGCCAGACAGAGAGGGAAGACGGGCAGAGCGAGAGAGGGAAGACGGGCAGAGCGAGAGAGGGAAGACGGACAGAGCGAGAGAGGGAAGACAGCCAGACAGAGAGGGAAGACGGGCAGAGCGAGAGAGGGAAGACGGACAGAGGAAGCGAGGGAAGGTGGAAGAAAGGGTAAATGTTTTGATAGTATCTCTGTGTTGTCTTTATGATGTATCTCCTGTCAGTATAAGAAGCTGCTGACACCAGAGGGAGGGAAGGTCCAGACCCACCAGAGGTTCATGGCTGGCTCTCTGGCAGGAGCCACGGCCCAGTCGTCCATCTACCCCATGGAGGTGAGACCACCCACTGTCACTTTCAGGTCTCTGGAATTCATTTCATCAAGTATTCTATTAACATTCCAAAGACATTTCCGTCTACTGCGGTCAATTTCATCAAGTGGCATTCATGAAACATTTTTATCTTGGTGAGAGAGAAAGGCTAGTTCTCAGAAATACAGTGAGCTCCAAAAGTATTGGGATCGTGACAGATTTTTTTGTTGTCGTTTTGGCTCTATTCTCCAGCACTTTGGATTTGAAATTATGCAATGATTATAAGGTTAAAGTGCAGACTGTCAACTTTAATTTGAGCGTCTTTTCATCCATATCTGGGGAACCGTTCAGAACCGTACAGCACTTTTTAGGGGACCTAAAGTATTGGAACAAATTCACTTGTATGTATAAAGTAGTAAAAATGTAAGTATTTGGTACCGTATTCTCAGCACGCAATGACTACATCAAGCTTGTGACTACACATTTGTTTTGGTTGTGTTTCAGATTATTTTGTGCCCAATAGAAATGAATGGTAAACTTTTGTGTCATTTTGAAGTCACTTTTATTGTAAATAAGATTTGTAAATACCCCTAAGACATGCTAACCTCTCTCCATTACAATAACAGGGGAGGTTAGCATTCCCCCAAGACATGCTAATCTCTCACCATTACAATAACAGCGGAGGTTAGCATTCCCCCAAAACATGCTAATCTCTCACCATTACAATAACAGCGGAGGTTAGCATTCCCCCCAAGACATGCTAACCTCTCACCATTACAATAACAGGGGAGGTTAGCATTCCCCCCAAGACATGCTAATCTCTCTCCATTACAGTAACAGGGGAGGTTAGCATTCCCCCCAAGACATGCTAATCTCTCTCCATTACAATAACAGGGGAGGTTAGCATTCCCCCCAAGACATGCTAACCTCTCACCATTACAATAACAGGGAAAGGTAGAATTTTTGGGGGGTATGATCTTTGTGCGTCTAACTTTCTCATTCATCATTATCCGTAGTCATGGTAGCATCCACATTAATGTAGAAGTGTTTCGAAATATTATTTTCTTAATCACAATAAAAGTAACTCCAAAATGACACAATACATTATTTACCATTAATTTCTATTTGGGTACAAAGTAATCTGAAACACAACCAAAACAAACAGCAAATGCATCCAACAAGTTTGTGTAGTCACAAGCTTAATGTAATCATTGCGTGCTGTGAATATGGTGGCGCAGTGGTCTAGGGCACTGCATCGCAGTGCTAGCTGCGCCACCAGAGTCTCTGGGTTCGCGCCCAGACTGGGCTGGGTTGCGCCCAGGCTCTGTCGCAGCCGGCCGCAACCGGGAGGTCTGTGGGGCGACGCGCAATTGGCATAGCGTCGTCCGGGTTAGGGAGGGTTTGGCCGGTAGGGATATCCTTGTCTCAGTATGTAAAATGTAATAAAATGTATGCACTCTACTGTAAGTCGCTCTGGATAAGAGCGTCTGCTAAATGACGTAAATGTAATATGGGACCAAATACGAAACTTATGACTACTTTAATACACATATAAGTGAATTTGTCCCAATGCTTTTGGTCCCCTAAAATGAGGTGACTATGATAAAAATACCCTAAAATTAAAGCTGACAAGAGTTTAAAAAAGTGAATTTACATTATTAAGTAGTAGATGGTTTTATTAGTCAAATATTTATTTCAGTGCTGCTGTAACGGCTCTCTTTCGGTGAGTGAGTTGACCAAGGCGCAGCGGGTTGTGAATACATAATGAACTTTATTTAACAAGACGAAACTAAACACACGAAGAACACTTGAATAATTTTACAAAACAACAAAACGAACTAGACAGACCTAAACTATGAACTTACATGAAACGAGGAACACATAAACAGGAACGACCGAACGAACGAGACGAGACAGTACCGTGTGGTGCAACAAACACAGACACAGTGACAATCACCCATAAACAAACAGTGAGAACAACCTACCTTAATATGACTCTCAATTAGAGGAAAACGCAAAACACCTGCCTCTAATCAAGAGCCATACCAGGCAACCCAAAACCAACATAGAAACGGAAAACATAGACTGCCCACCCAAAACTCACGCCCTGACCATCACACACATAAAAAACAACAGAAAACAGGTCAGGAACGTGACAGCTGCTGACAGTAAATAGGTGAATTTTGTATGTCCTTCCATCAATAAAGTAGTAACAGATACATTTTGATTGTCATGTATAACCTCAGTCATTGTATCATTTCAAATCCAAAGTGCTTGAGTACAAAACAATAACAACAATTTTCACCGTCATAATACTTTTGGAGCTCACTGTAACTTGAACGTAAAAGTTGAAACAAGAGTGCAATTCTTTGTGTTGTTACTATGTATTCATGACAAATAAGCTACGTAAAAAGGCTCAAACTTCTGTCCCGCTAGATAGTGGCATTAGATGGCACACCATTCATTTTGGCTTCTCGTAAAGCAGTGCATTTACACGGTTACTCACCCATTTGTAGTCTAAATAAAATAAGACACTTATGTTTTATCTACTCTCTCTCTCTCTCTCTCTCTCTCTCTCTCTCTCTCTCTCTCTCTCTCTTTCTCTCTTTCTCTCTTTCTCTCTCTCTCTCCTCTCTCCTCTCTCCTCTCTCCTCTCTCTCCTCTCTCCTCTCTCCTCTCTCCTCTCATTCCTCTCTCTCTCTCTCCTCTCTCTCCTCTCTCTCCTCTCTCTCCTCTCTCCTCTCTCTCCCCTCTCTCTCTCTCTCTCTCTCTCTCTCTCTCTCTCTCTCTCCTCTCTCCTCCTCTCTTTTTAGGTCATGAAGACCAGACTGACTCTGGGGAAAACTGGCCAGTATAATGGAATGTTTGACTGTGCCAAGAAGATTCTGAGGAAAGAGGGCATCAAAGCCTTCTATAAAGGCTACACTCCCAACATGATAGGCATCATTCCCTATGCTGGCATCGACCTAGCTGTTTACGAGGTCTGCAGGCTGACGATTCATATCACTGAGTCAATGCTATTCCTCATTACAGTAACACAATGATTTACAGTTCACTGACATGTATTACTAAAACAGAGAATTCCATCATCTTGGAAGTTTTTCAGCACTCAAGAATTAAATCCAGTGAATCCACTGAATTGCATTTATCTAAATGAGGGAAGGCTTACAACATTAATGTGACCACTGTCTGAACACAGATTTCCTGTGGTGGCAGTCACATCCCTAAATGATCCTTGTTGATTACCCCACCCTGTGTTTGTGTACCCCAGAGCCTGAAGAATGCCTGGTTGTCCAGCTATGCCAAAGACACGGCCAACCCTGGCATCCTGGTGCTGTTAGGATGTGGCACCATCTCCAGCACGTGTGGCCAGCTGGCCAGCTACCCCCTCGCCCTGCTCCGCACACGCATGCAGGCGCAAGGTAATACATGACAATCAAAATGCATCTGTTACTACTTTATTGATTGAAGAGGAAAAACAATGGACGTACAAAAATCACCTATTTACTGTCAAAGCTCTCCAGCAGCACTGAAATAAATATTTGACGAATAAAACCATCTGCTACTTAATCATATAATTATTTTTTTTACTCTATGGTTAACAGAGATAATCTGATTGCCATGAGAGAGAAACTAAGTGCAAACCTGAGGTAGTGAGTGTGAACAAACGAACCTTTTATTTTACTCCTGCGTCCTTTCTTTCACTATCTGTTTCACAGCAACTCTGGATGCGTCAGACAAGTCCACCATGAGTGGGCTACTGAAGGGGATCCTGGCTAACGAGGGGTTCTTTGGACTCTACCGGGGTATCCTGCCCAACTTCATGAAAGTCATTCCTGCTGTGAGCATCAGCTATGTGGTCTACGAATACATGAAGACCGGCCTGGGGATCTCCAAATGAGGACTGATCCATCTCTGGATGATGCAGGGATCGTGAGATAGGCTGTTAGATCGTTAGATCTTTCAGACAGTCAACCAGGTTTGTGTTGCACATAGACTTCTATGTTCTCGCGTAGCCAAACATCGAGATCACGTTCGCTCTGGGAGTCTCGCAAGGAGAGGCTAAGGCTCGTTGGAACTGGGCCATATCAGTAAAACTCCCAAAATGACGTTCACCCCTTTACCGCACAGAGATATGAGACATATCCAACACATAAGATGGTGCAATATAACTGAGAAGAACTGCATTATGGGTCTTACACTGTATAGGGGGAAAGGAAACGGTATTCAGGTGAACACTGTTGAGAGCTTTGTCTAAAGTATTTTCTGTTCTTCTGTAATATGAAGTACCCCATGTGCACGTAAGAGATTACATTATTGTTTAAGTGTGCCTTACCCTCAGTTAAATATCATAATTGTATGTTTTATTTGGTTGGTTTTTATTCATGTTTTTACACTTTCAGTGTAATTTACAACAGCCTCAATGCTATGTTTTTCATGTGTTTTTTCCCCATATGTATTTCCATTGTTGTTCTTGACTGTTAAACTGTATCCCTAGCAAAATATTTATAGTTACAAACTTGCATGCAAATATTGCCTGTCAATCATGAATGGAGCCGAGGGAAAGTCTTGAAAACGGAAATTCAATCTGTTAATACTGGAATTCAGAATAATCCCACCCTTGTCACACACACACACACACACACACACACACACACACACACACACACACACACACACACACACACACACACACCTGCAGTTCAATACACACACACACACGTGCATACCATGCACGCAGTTAACATTTACAGTTAGACCAATTGTTATTATGTTGCCTCAATGTCTTAATTATGTTTGAGTATGTAATACTGTTATACCTGAATCGGTTGACATTGTGAGCGATGCATGAATGTTCTCACTGAGCTCACAAAGCTTAGACTGAAAGAAAAGCATTGCATGTGTTATGGGTCAATACAAGTGTTTACAGACAGTTGTCCAAGAATCAATGTTGACAATGGAAAGGATTGGAGTGCTCCCATTGCAAAGGCTAATCCTCTGCTGTGTGCAATGCTGTGTGCATGGCGCCATCTAGAGGGTTTACAACAAACGCAGTGCAAGTTTGTGAATGCTGTGTCCGCAAATTATGAAATAGAAATTTGTCATTTCTAGATGATTCAAACTTCTTTTGACGTAATCGATCGAACGCCATGAACCTGTTTGAAATAAAACAAAACAGAAAACAGTGCTCGCAGAACTTTTATTTCTAGGCTATAGAGCTGAGGAGGGCTACTACTACTACAAATGGTAAGTGGATGTTTATCATGTTCTTTCAAGAATATAATATGTTTTTAAAGGCTCTGGCTATTTGTATAGGAGAAACCCTCGGTTAACCCTCATGTTGTGTTCATTTCATGTTAATTAATTCTGTGTTCCTGGTCCAAAATGACCGCCCCATTATAGCTGATTATAAATCCATAATAATACATATATTATCACCTAATGTTGTGTTAGATCTTTTTATCAACTTAAGTTCTTGTGAACATTACACGTTTTGAACTTCTATTTGCTTTTATGGCCTGCAGGCCTCATTGACCTGAGCTCATACAACTCGTTTTTTGAGTAAAAAAAGCATCATGTATGGATTATTTTGACTATAATAAATACTCAGATGAAACATTGTGCTATTTATCACAGACTACTTTCTCCTCTAATGAATCTTCACTGACAGTTTCCTGGCCTATCCTCCTCAAAGATATGATCAAGAGCCTCACATACAGTATATCGTTTGGTCATTGTGCTGCCACAGAATTATTTGTGAGCAAGGCCTCAAAAAAGCTATATATACCAGAGTTGTGAGAAAAGTTATATATATTATTGAAACAATGCTGCGATTATTTGTGAGAATGCCAACAAGTGTGGGGAGTGAGGGGAGTGAGGTGTGTGTGTGTGCTCAAACACACATGCATGTGGGGGTCTGGGAGAGGAAGTGTGTCTATCTGATGAATGGGCATGTGCCTGAACTAAATTTTATACACTAATTGTAGTCACACCCATTCATTTTTAATGACCGGTCATTTTTGACCAGGAACACCACAGGTGTACAAAAGTTAAATAAAACACCTAAAATGTAATGAAAATCATCAAAATGTATGTTGTGTGTTCAGATGCCCTGTGTGGACAAAGTCATGGAACCTTATGACAATCAGATTAAATGAACTACATTTTTCATTGAGAAAACGTGTAAATCGGTCCAATTGGACCGGAACACAGCAGGAGGGTTAAATAATTGAAAGGGGTTCTTGAGGATGACAAGATGTCTATCGACCAAGCTGTAAGATCTAAGTTCAGAAAAGTGTAAGACCTTTGGCTTTCAATATGCAAAACATTTTACAAGGGAAAAAAGGTACTGTATATTTAACATAAGGA
Source organism: Salvelinus fontinalis (assembly GCF_029448725.1). Lineage (NCBI taxonomy): Eukaryota > Metazoa > Chordata > Actinopteri > Salmoniformes > Salmonidae > Salvelinus > Salvelinus fontinalis. The sequence goes on along the minus strand of NC_074681.1, from coordinate 11,292,762 downwards.
TGGAATGTATAGCTAATGAGATCAATTTAGCTCTGCATTCATTTAGATGATTCTGGAAGAGAATGTATTAAACACATTATTTTCCAGGAATCCCTACACTTGATAAGCTTTCTCTAACAAAAAATAGTATTTTTAGAAGTACATAACTGTTGATAATCAAGAGTTCCCGAAGGTTAAGAAGAGGACCACAGAGAAGAAGGTATTAATGACTGTCTTTCACATGCCGATGATGCCATCTACGGTATCTTAATACATTTAGCAATGCCTTGTGCATTTTGTTTTATTAAACGTATGCTTCTCAGCTAATATACTGTGTTAGGCTAATCCAACTTCTATATAACATCAACCCAAAACACAACTTTGATAAAATAATCAAAATAAAGTTCTAACTTATAACTGGAATTGTAACCAATGCCTTGTCTTGCATTTCCTCTGCCACTCAGTCCTATTCCCACTCCCCAAGAAGCAGGCCAGTGATGGCCCCAGTCGTTCCTATAGCTCCAGGGGAGCTGGAGTCCCCTGGGACCAGTGATGATGAGGAGGCCACAGGCCGGAAGGAGAGGGTCTCCAGCGTCAGAGAGCGCCATGAGCAAGCTAGCGCCATGGAGGACACATTTCCTGAGAAGTTCCACTCCATCGCAGAGGATCTCAAAGAGATGATGGTATTGGTCAGGGAAGGGACCAGTGGTCTCCAACCCTGGTCCTTGTTCCAACCCAGCAACAAAAGATTCTACTAATCATCTAATCATCAAGACCTTGATGAGCTGAATCAGGTCATGGTTGGGCTGGAATGAAACGCTGTACACCCTATGGCTCTCCAGGACCCAGGTGGGTGACCACGTAAAACCCTCCACTAGAGGGCGGTAGCTAGTTTGGCAGCGTAGATATTTGTGTTAATACCCTGAGCCTCTGAGGATATAATTAAGCAATAAGGCCTGAGGAGTGTGGTATATGTACAATAAGCTTTCTATGACAAAACAATACTTTTTACTGTTCTAATTATGTTGGTAACCAGTTTATAATAGCAATGAGGCACCTCAGATGTTTGTGGTATATGGCCAATATACCACGGCTAAGGGCTGTTCTTAGGCACGACGCAACATGAAGTACTGGATACAACCCTTAGCCGTGGTATATTGGCCATATACCACACACCCCCCAGGTGCCTTATTGATGTTATAAACTGGTTATCAATGTAATTAGAACAGTAAAAATAACTGTTTTGGGTCAAACTGTGGTATACGGTCTGATATACTACCACAACTTGGTGCAGTCAAGGGGGGAAAGTAGCACATCACAGTTCTGTAGCTCATGAAGGATTCTGATATAAAACATATTATAAACTTGGGTGGTTCAAACCCTGAATGCTGATTGGCTGAAAGGATTCAGGGCTGCAGAACTGTGATGTGCTCCTTTCCCCTCTTGACTGCACCATCCTTCCAGTCTGCCAATGAGGATGAATCCTTTCCTGGTCTGTACTCAATCAGATGAGGCCCTGAGGCGAGACTGGTCGCGACATATGATGACAGCCGGAAAGGCCAGTGGTGACATCTTCCTGACATCTTCATCAGCGTTATCATCACCAAGCATCTATGGGGTTGTTAAGGGGAGCAGTGAGTTCAAAGCTGATGTGTCAGCAGATGATGTCATAAAGAGCAAATAGTCCAAGAGTAAAAAGTCAGGCATTCACAATATCAGCAAGGCTCTGACTGGACTGTTGGTTAGTAAGCTTTGATTGTTGTTTTTGTGTACTGCTTTTTTATCAGCCTTGTGATTTTCTGTGTCTGGTGGTATGAAACCTCAAATGTATGTGAAATAGGTATTGTTAGAAGAAATAATGGTCCTTTGTGGCTCAGTTGGTAGCGCATGGTGCTTGTAACCCCAGGGTAGTGGGTTTGATTCCCTGGACCACCCATGTGTTAAATGTATGCAGGTATGACTGTAAATTGCGTTGGATAAAAGTGTATGCTAAATGGCATATATTATTATATGATATAACCACACAAGTTTTCCATCAGTGCTAAGCTTCTGCTGGTCTGCTGTACAGTATTCTCTAAATACATTACAATACTGTTGATTAAGTCACTTTATACTAAGTTCCTAATTGGGAATATTTAGTTATATGAAATAATGAATGACTTCATGTCTCTTTCATTTTTCATGAATCTGAAGCACACAAAGGATGATCATACTGGAGATGGACCAAATGCTGCGACTCACTCGACATGGCAATGTTTCCTGCACATCCACTCAGTAGTTGACGAAAAAAGTCCGAAATACAACCATTGTACTGACTGTGGGTGATGTCTATTAGTCTATGTTCTTATATAAATGACACAAATGAAAATGTAACGTTTCTATTGGTATAATATGACACAGTACACAGGGCTGGTTTGCCGTAAAGCACTTTATATGTGTGTTGCTGGTTAACGATATATAACGATATAACGATATTATATCTGATCTTGGGTTAGGTGCTTCACTATTTCTGTTCATGAAACAGGTTTATCTATTTTTCCCAATGACTGCATAGTTGGTCCTGGTGGGAATCCGTAGTTGGTGGAATAGCATTGTGAAGAAGAATGTTGAAGAGGAGGACTCAGTGTTAAACAAACTTCGAATCGTGTCATTTGGTGAGTAACTGTCCCATACAGAACCGATTGATCAACATCAACATGGCATGTCACGATATTAGCATTGTCACTTGGCATTTCACAATCACACCCTAAGTATAGCCCACGAAAGGTATTGAGGCAGCAAAAAATATTCCCTGCGGCGGTCAGGGGGAGCGATTTACGCTAGCTAACGTAAGCTTGCTAGCTAACTGCTAAGCGAACTAACTGTAGCCTTTGCTCTGTTCAATTCTGTATTCTGATCTAGACTATAGTTATTGCCAGATTGCTTGGTCGTTCAAGTTTGTTTCTTCGTGCTCGTGGAGCAGCACATCCATGACGGACTGTTGATTGTCAGGAGTGGGCTAGCCAGCTGGTGGTGGGCCGAGCAGAGCACTTCCATTTCTGCTAACAAGTCAGCTGTATAGATAGCTAGCTCAACATGACTAACTTTAGCTAGCTAAGTACAGTCAATATTGAGCTATGTTGCCAATGTCAGCAACTGTACACATTGATCATAGATTTGCTAGACATTTTGTATAGCTAGCTAGCTAACATTAACTGCTTATGCAAATGAGAAGGCAAAACATATATCCAGTCCCCCTTGGTCTCTCTGCATCAAGCATCCTGTGTTTTCTTTTGTATTTCTGTTAACTTTTGTTGTTGACCTTATCTAACTAATCTGAAATATGCAAGTAATGTTCAGAGGTTGGTTTGGGTGGCAAGTTATGTCTTGTTGTTTGTAAGTTGATGATGATGACTGTATGTTTTCTTTCAGCTTGTCCTGGCAGGAAACTTAGTAAAGGATCATGGGTAACACAGGCGACCGGATGTCCGGAGACCGCCATGGTGCCAAGGCCCATCGCTCTGACAGCAGAGACAAAGACCACGAGCCCAGCAAGATGGTGGACAGCACTGATGACCCTAACATCTTCAACACACACGGTCTGGGGTCCTCCAAGGTACCTCTGCTCTGGAACATAGGATATTTGGGGGCAGGGGCGTAAAGACCATCACACTAAACAGTTGCATCAACAACAGATGCAGGGGGGGTACATTTCCGGGGCAGATTAAGAAGATGGGAAGAGAAGTAGAAGCCATATTAGCCAAGTGAGATTAACCCTGACTCTTTCTCAATTCATCTTTATCGATTCCTCTCTCCTCGCCTCCTCAAAACCCACTGGAGAAGAAGGTCCAATGTGAGGGACCTTGGACTTTTTATTCCAAGGAGGCAAGGAGATAATATGCGAGGAATCACAAAAAGAGTAGAGCCCCTGTCATTCCGTTTAAATCACAATGTGGGAGTTTCTTTTCCCCCGTAAGGTGTCGGACAAGGAGGAGCCCGACCTGGATGACCTGGTGAAGACTGGGCCTCAGTCCAGGCCCACGGTCATCCGCTGGGCCGGAGGAGGGAAGGAGGTCTACATCGCTGGCTCCTTTAACAACTGGGGCAAAAAGATCCACCTCAATAAGAGGTAGGGGAAAGGAGAGGAGAGGCCCTGGCCTGCATACTGTATTACTGTTATACTATTTTATTAGTGACAACATTTTGACACAGTTAATAGTGCATTAACAGTGTATTAACACAGTATTTCTTCGCCAAGCCACAATGACTTTGTAGCGATCCTGGACTTGCCAGAGGGAGAGCACCAGTACAAGTTCTTTGTGGACGGACAGTGGGTCCATGACCCCTCAGAGGTGAACCCTACATATGGCTCTGGCCTAAACTAGACTACTAGATGATATACTTTTTTTAGCCTGTTAAAAAAAAGACATATACACACAGTACATCCATTTTAAATGTGACAGGGATGGCACAATAAAGTCACTGACTTATTTCCATTTATGATGTCATTTTTATTTTATTTTAGGCCTAACCTGAACATATAAAGATGTAATAATATATTTCAAATACAACAGTGCAGCTATTTTCAGCCGTGTTTTGGTGATCCATCCACACTGTTTATTTGTTATTAACCTTGCTATAACACTCCCTCCTGCAGCCAGTGGTGACCAGCCAATTAGGCACCATCAACAACCTGATCGAGGTGAAGCAGTCAGACTTTGAGGTGTTTGATGCTCTGCAGGTGGACTCTCTGGAGTCTACTGACACCTCAGGTCAGTAGAGGCTCTAATCCTCTGTTGTCCCTTTACATTAAGCTGGCATAGTCTTATCTGGATGTGATTGGATAAGCGAAGGCACGGTTTCATCCTCTGTTGTCCCTTTGGGTTAAGCATAGCCTTGTACTGACCAAGAGGTGCCAACTTAAGGTCATGCAAGTTTGGGCCAAGTTTCCTTCCTCATGGTAATCCCTGATCTGTACATGATTGGGTAAGAGAAGGCAGGTTTTCCATCCTATCACCATTCAAGCCTTTTCAGATCAGTGATTACTTCAAGGAAGGATGTAATATTTAATCCTGATCAGGTGTTTAGGATAAGTTATGTAAGTTGATGAAAACCCAAGAAATCAGTCACCATTTGAGAGTATATGAATGACATGCTGTGTGTGTGTCATTGTGTGTCCTTAGACCTGTCCAGCTCCCCTCCAGGTCCCTATGGACAGGAGCAGTACATGTTCAGGCCTGAGGAACGCTCCAAAGCCCCACCCATCCTCCCCCCACACCTCCTCCAGGTCATCCTCAACAAGGACACTAACATCTCTGTGAGTTTGTTTCCGTTTCAGTCTCTCTCTCTCTCTCTCTCTCTCTCTCTCTCCCTCTCTCTCTCTCTCTCTGTCTCTCTCTGTCTCTCTCTCTCTGTCTCTCTCTCTCTGTCTCTCTCTCTCTGTCTCTCTCTCTTTCTCTCTCTCAATTATTCAATTACATTTGCTTTATTGGCATAATGTAACAATGTGCATATTTCCAAAGCTTACTTTGGAGATTTACAATATTAACATAATTAAAATAGTAATAATCAATATTGTCAACAGGACAACAGTAACAAGAATAATCAAGGGTCAAAAGAACCATACATTGAACAATAACAGTGACATAGAGGACACGTGCATGTTAGTAGGTCTGTCACACACTGTCCCTCATCTTCTGTCAGGCAGCAATGTAGTGCGCTGCCAACCCACAGCCCTCTGCGTCCTCCCCCAACAGGATGGGTAGCCTACTCTCATCAGAGAGGTCTTTGAAAACTTGAATAAGGGTTTCAAATTTGGGGAAATCACACTGTCTAATTGTTTAATATTTTTTCCATTTTGTCAGAACCTCTGTCTCAGGTTCTGCTGTGGTGCAGTGGTTGCACAGCCTTTCCTCTACAGGGAGCCAGGTTTTCCTGTGTCTATCATTCTCAATGACAAGGCCGTGCTGAGCCTGTACTTTCTCAAGGGTTTTCTAAGGTTTTGATCAGTAACCATGGTCAAATAGTTAGCCACGGTGTACTGTCGATTGTGCTCCCCAATAAGCAGTGGTTGAAAAAGTATTCAATTTTCATACTTGAGTAAGAGTAAATATACCTTAATAGAAAATTACTCAAGTAAAAGTGACCCAGTAAAATACTACTTGAGTAAAAGTCTAAAAGTATTTGGTTTTAAATATACTTAAGTATCAAAAGTAAATGTAATTGATAAAATATACTTAAGTATCAAAAGTAAAAGTATAAATGATTTCACATTCCTTATATTAAGCAAAGTAGACGGCACAATCTTGATTTTTTTAAATGTACGGATAGCCAGGGGCACGCTTCAACACTCATTTACAAACGAAACACATATGTTTAGAGAGTCCGCCAGATCAGAGGCAGTAGGGATGACCAGGGATGTTCTCTTGTTTAAAGTATTTTTACTTAAGTATTTTACGCCACTGTCAATAAGTAATGTAGTTTTGTTTTGACAGTGTTGTAATTTGGTTTATTCCGATTCATTGGTTGTGAGGCTTCAGTGTGTTAGTAGAACTCAGCCCCAGGACCAGCTAGATGAGGGGACTCTGTTCTGCTCTCACTCTCTCGCTCATTCAATTTCACTTTAAGGCCTTTATTGGCTTGGGAAACATATGTTAACATTGCCAAAGCAAGTGATAATAAACAAAAGTGAAATAAACAATACAAATTAACAGTAAACATTACAATCACAAAAGTTACAAAAGAATAAATACATTTCAAATGTCATTGTGCAAATAGTTAAAATACAAAAGGGAAAATAAATAAGCATAAATATGGGTTGTATTTACAATGGTGTTTGTTCTTCACTGGTTGTCCTTTTCTTGTGGCAACACGTTACACATTTTGCTGCTGTGATGGCACACTGTGGTATTTCACCCAGTAGATATGGGAGTTTATCAAAATTGGGTTTGTTTAATATGGTCATACATTTGGCAGGAGGTTAGGAAGTGCAGCTCAGTTTCCACCTCATTTTGTGGGCAGTGTGCACATAGCCTGTCTTCTCTTGAGAGCCAGGTCTGCCTACGGCAGCCTTTCTCAATAGCCCCAGGACCAGCCTGCTTAAGGGACTCTTCTCCAGGTTCATCTCTGTAGGTGATGGCTTTGTTATTGAAGGTTTCGGAATCGATTCCTTTTAGGTGGTTGTAGAATTTAACGTCTCTTTTCTGGATTTTTATAATTAGCGGGTATCGGCCTAATTCTGCTCTGCATGCATTATTTGGTGTTTTACGTTTTACACTAAGAATATTTTTGCTAAGTGTTTGTCCCATTTTGTGAATTCTTGGTTGGTGAGCAAACCCCAGACCTCACAACCATAAATGGCAATGGGTTCTATAACTGATTCAAGCATTTTTAGCCAGATCCTAATTGGTATGTTGAATTTTATGTTCATTTTGATGGCATAGAATGCCCTTCTTGCCTTGTCTCTCAGATCGTTCTCAGCTTTGTGGAAGTTATCTGTGGCGCTGATGTGTAGGCCGAGGTATGTATAGTTTTTTGTGTGCTCTAGGGCAACGATGTGTAGATGGAATTTGTAGTGCCCTCGCCAATTTGTTGATATATATGTTGAAGAGGGAGGAGCTTAAGCTGCATCCCTGTCTCACCCCACGGCCCTGTGTATCATGACATTTGGGCGAGACCCAAATGCAGACACAGGAGGCAGATGGTTGGAGTTTAAGATGTTTAATAAATCCAAAGGGAATAGGCAAGAGAATGGCCGTGGACAGTCAAAAGGTCATAACCAGATCAGAGTCCAGGAGGTACAGACTGGCAGGCAGACTCGAGGTCAGGGCAGGCAGAATGGTCAGGCAGGCGGGTACAGAGTCCAGAACAGGCAAGGGTCAAAACCGGGAGGACTAGAAAACGGAGAAAAGGCAAAGCAGGAAAAACGCTGGTAGGTTTGAACATACAAGACGCACTGGCACAGAGAGACAGGAAACACAGGGATAAATACACTGGCACAGAGAGACAGGAAACACAGGGATAAATACACTGGCACAGAGAGACAGGAAACACAGGGATAAATACACTGGTACAGAGAGACAGGAATCACAGGGATAAATACACTGGCACAGAGAGACAGGAATCACAGGGATAAATACACTGGCACAGAGAGACAGGAATCACAGGGATAAATACACTGGCACAGAGAGACAGGAAACACAGGGATAAATACACTGGCACAGAGAGACAGGAAACACAGGGATAAATACACTGGCACAGAGAGACAGGAAACACAGGGATAAATACACTGGCACAGAGAAACAGGAATCACAGGGATAAATACACTGGCACAGAGAGACAGGAAACACAGGGATAAATACACTGGCACAGAGAGACAGGAATCACAGGGATAAATACACTGGCACAGAGAGACAGGAATCACAGGGATAAATACACTGGCACAGAGAGACAGGAAACACAGGGATAAATACACTGGTACAGAGAGACAGGAAACACAGGGATAAATACACTGGCACAGAGAGACAGGAATCACAGGGATAAATACACTGGCACAGAGAGACAGGAATCACAGGGATAAATACACTGGTACAGAGAGACAGGAATCACAGGGATAAATACACTGGCACCGAGAGACAGGAATCACAGGGATAAATACACTGGCACAGAGAGACAGGAATCACAGGGATAAATACACTGGCACATAGAGACAGGAATCACAGGGATAAATACACTGGCACAGAGAGACAGGAATCACAGGGATAAATACACTGGCACAGAGAGACAGGAATCACAGGGATAAATACACTGGCACAGAGAGACAGGAAACACAGGGATAAATACACTGGCACAGAGAGACAGGAATCACAGGGATAAATACACTGGTACAGAGAGACAGGAAACACAGGGATAAATACACTGGCACAGAGAGACAGGAATCACAGGGATAAATACACTGGCACAGAGAGACAGGAATCACAGGGATAAATACACTGGCACAGAGAGACAGGAATCACAGGGATAAATACACTGGCACAGAGAGACTGGAATCACAGGGATAAATACACTGGCACAGAGAGACAGGAATCACAGGGATAAATACACTGGCACAGAGAGACAGGAATCACAGGGATAAATACACTGGTACAGAGAGACAGGAAACACAGGGATAAATACACTGGCACAGAGAGACAGGAATCACAGGGATAAATACACTGGCACAGAGAGACAGGAATCACAGGGATAAATACACTGGTACAGAGAGACAGGAAACACAGGGATAAATACACTGGCACAGAGAGACAGGAATCACAGGGATAAATACACTGGTACAGAGAGACAGGAAACACAGGGATAAATACACTGGCACAGAGAGACAGGAATCACAGGGATAAATACACTGGCACAGAGAGACAGGAATCACAGGGATAAATACACTGGCACAGAGAGACAGGAATCACAGGGATAAATACACTGGCACAGAGAGACAGGAATCACAGGGATAAATACACTGGCACAGAGAGACAGGAATCACAGGGATAAATACACTGGCACAGAGAGACAGGAATCACAGGGATAAATACACTGGCACAGAGAGACAGGAATCACAGGGATAAATACACTGGGGAAAACAAGCGACACCTGGAGGGGTGGCGACAATAACAAGGACAGGTGAAACAGATCAGGGTGTGACAGTGAAAAGAAATGTGTTTTTTGCCAATTTTAACCGCACACTTGTTGTTTGTGTACATGGATTTTATAATGTTGTATGTTTTCCCCCCAACACCACTTTCCATCAATTTGTATAGCAGACCCTCATGCCAAAATTAGTCAAAAACCTTTTTGAAATCAACAAAGCATGAGAAGAAGCCTTTGTTTTGGTTTGTTTGTTTGTCAGTTAGGGTGTGCAGGGTAAATACGTGGTCTGTCGTACGGTAATTTGGTAAAAAGCCAATTTTACATTTGCTCAGTTACATAGTTTTCACTGAGGAAATGTACGAGTCTGCTGTTAATGATAATGCAGATAATTTTCCTAAGGTTGCTGTTGACACATATCCCACTGTAGTTATTGGGGTCAAATGAGTCTCCACTTCTGTAGATTGGGGTGATCAGTCGTTGGTTTCAAATTTTGGGGAAGATGCCAGAGCCAAGGATGATGTTAAACAGCTTAAGTAAAGCCAATTGGAATTTGTTGTCTGTATATTTTATCATTTCATTTAGGATACCATCAATCCCACAGGTCTTTTTGGGTTGGAGGCTTTGTATTTTGTCCTGTAGTTCATTCGATGTAATTGGAGAATCCAGTGGGTTCTGGTCGTCTTTAATAGTTGATTCTAAGATTTGTATTTCATCATGTATATGTTTTTGTTCTTTGTTATAGAGCCAAACAGATTGGAGAAGTGGTTTTCCCATCTCTCTTTTGGATAGATAACTCTTCGTGTTGTTGTTTGCTTAGTTTTTTCCAATTTTTCAGCTGATTTCTGACCTGCTGTTCCTTCTTCTTCCGTAGTGTATTTCTGTATTGTTTTAGTGATTCACCATAGTGAAGGCGTCGGCTCAGGTTTTCTGGGTCTCTATGTTTTTGGTTGGACAGGTTTCTTAATTTCTTTCTTAGGTTTTTGCATTCTTCATCAAACCATTTGTCATTGTTGTTAATGGAACCATCTTGAATACTAATTATTCTTCTCTCTCTTCCTCTCCTACAGTGCGACCCAGCCTTGCTGCCTGAACCCAACCATGTGATGCTCAACCATCTGTATGCGCTCTCAATAAAGGTACTGTAGGAGGGCAGCAGCATCCTCTATCCCACTTCATACTGCAATACTTATGGATTGAGTAATAGTCTCATCCATAGCATAACATAGCATTAGTGTCTGTCTGTCTGTCTGTCTGTCTGTCTGTCTGTCTGTCTGTCTGTCTGTCTCACACAATCACACTCTCTCTCTCTGTCCTCTTCCTCAGGATGGAGTGATGGTGCTCAGTGCGACTCACAGGTATAAGAAGAAGTACGTCACATCTCTGCTCTACAAGCCCATCTAACCCGTGTGTGTAGGTGCACAGTGCTATAGAGGGCAGCATGTTAATACTGCGCTGGGTTTAACCATGTAGTTGAGATTGGACTAAACTAACAGTTTACAAAAGAGCTGGGGGCCTGTGGCTGAGACTGGGGGTGCAAATCTCAAGACACCCTTTTCCCTGTAGAGTGCACATCACACTTTAGCGCTCAGCAAATGGGTTCAAAGTAGTGCACTCAATGTGGAATAGGGTGTCATTTGAGCTTCAGCCTGTGACTCCACAAGAAGTCCACAAGGAGAAATACTGTAAGTGAACTGTGGCGTTTTCCCATAATGCACCCACAGTTGAATAGCAATAAGGGACTGAAAGAAACCACTTTGTGTGCAGCACTTAGACTGCGTTTACACAGGCATCCCAATTCTGATCTTTTCACATCAGATCTTTTCACATCAGATCTTTTTCAGAGCTGATCTGATTGGTCAAAAGACCAATTAGTGGAAAAAATATTAGAATTGGGCTGCCTGTGTAAACGCAGCCTTAGATTCTTTGTGGGTGCGTAGAAAGAACATTTGGTTCCATTAAAAACATAAGGGTTTGAAGACAAGTCTGCTGATGGGACTTTCAAACACATATAATCAACCTGACGTTTTATTAAATTAGCTTTTGAAAGGTTATGTACACGGAAAGAGGGCAATTGAATGTTTCTGGCTTGGATTTAGTGTCAAACGCTCCCCTTCTTTCTCCATATTTTTACTGTAATTGGACAGTGACTAGACTAAATGGAGCATTCTGCAGGGTCTTCCTTGTCATTACTGTAATTGGACAGTGACTAGACTAAATGGAGCATTCTGCAGGGTCTTCCTTGTTATTACTGTAATTGGATAGTGACTAGACTAAATGGAGGATTCTGCAGGGTCTTCCTTGTCATTACTGTAATTGGACAGTGACTAGACTAAATGGAGGATTCTGCAGGGTCTTCCTTGTCATTACTGTAATTGGACAGTGACTAGACTAAATGGAGCCTTCTGCAGGGTCTTCCTTGTCATTACTGTAATTGGACAGTGACTAGACTAAATGGAGCATTCTGCAGGGTCTTCCTTGTCATTACTGTAATTGGACAGTGACTAGACTAAATGGAGCATTCTGCAGGGTCTTCCTTGTCATTACTGTAATTGGACAGTGACTTGACTAAATGGAGGATTCTGCAGGGTCTTCCTTGTTATTACTGTAATTGGACAGTGACTAGACTAAATGGAGGATTCTGCAGGGTCTTCCTTGTTATTACTGTAATTGGACAGTGACTAGACTAAATGGAGGATTCTGCAGGGTCTTCCTTGTTATTACTGTAATTGGACAGTGACTAGACTAAATGGAGGATTCTGCAGGGTCTTCCTTGTTATTACTGTAATTGGACAGTGACTAGACTAAATGGAGGATTCTGCAGGGTCTTCCTTGTTATTACTGTAATTGGACAGTGACTAGACTAAATGGAGGATTCTGCAGGGTCTTCCTTGTTATTACTGTAATTGGACAGTGACTAGACTAAATGGAGGATTCTGCAGGGTCTTCCTTGTTATTACTGTAATTGGACAGTGACTAGACTAAATGGAGGATTCTGCAGGGTCTTCCTTGTCATTACTCTAATTGGACAGTGACTAGACTAAATGGAGGTTCCTGCAGGATCTTCCTTGTTTGATTCCAAAGGGACGATGACCACTAATAAAATCAGGATATACAATTGGATAGGCTGTGTACATTTAACTGAACTGAAGTATAACAAACTATGGGTATTAAATGGTATATCCCATTTAATCACTTTAAACTAAAGGCCTCATATTACATATCAAATAGGAGTTGTGAAATGTTGGCCTGTGTCTGTAGATCTCTGCTTAGTTCTGCTATTGCCTTCATGAAAGGATGCTGCAAGCACTTTAGCTACACGTGTGTCTCCAACAAATGCTTTGAGCAGGACTGTTGACATAAACCTTTAACTATGCAGATACACGGACACATCTTGTAGCTTTACATTGGACCTCAGCGTCCAGGCTGCATTTTAGAGAAATAGCTGTTCTGTGGGGATTTCTTTCTTTCTTTTTTCGTTCTATTTTCTATTTATCCAATAGAAATCGATCTGTTACATTTTCTGTATTTATAGCAAAGAAACAAACAAATAATGGTTTGTCTTGAATGTCGTGCATGATTTGAATGTCTAATACGAACAGTTTACTGTGGAATGTGTGGTGGATTTCACAACTGTGATTCTATCAAGATTAAATATTTGTGGCAAATTGCCAATATTGATTTCATAAGAATGTTAAAAAGTGTAATTTACTTTCATCAATAATGTTAAATTATGTTAAACTACTCAGATTTGACCATAAATATATTTAATATTTATAATTTTGAGAGAGTATTGTACCTATTGCTTGTGATACTTCACAACAATAATCAATGTGGGCTGATATCTGTAGGTGATATATTCCAAAGAGAAGATAATATATAATTACATGTTTTATTTGAAGAAACTGAGAAAAAACAATATCTCGCTCTGTTTGAGAATATAGGATATTCTGGTGCTTTATTAGGCAAAAAACAAAACTTGAATTTTAAAACTGTTAGCTAACATGTTTGTTTTTGAACATACTTTGCAGCATCACTGTGTAAGCCAGGTACTATAGAAGGTTGTTTCACTTGTTTGCAAATAAAAAGGGAAGACGTGTTGACCCTGAATATCAGTTGTGCCTAAGTAGGTTCTTTACCTGAGTGACTGAGTCACTGGCTAGATTACATTTGGCCTAGGCTTTAGAAAACATGGCTAGGGTCAATTTGAATTGAAATAAACAGAAATTCCAATTCAATAATATATATATTTTTTAATTCTCATAAAATGACAAGCTATTTATTTACGTCAAATCACATCCTGAATTGAGTGTCTTCAATTTGAATTGACCCCAACCCTGGTAGAAAATATAGAATAGGACAAGCATGAAGCTAATCAGTAAATGTGGAGATTTGTGTGTATTCCTCTTGCTCGGTGTTCAAACACAAATGTTTGGCTACTAACACACATTACATCAAAAGATGTGACAAACCATTTTTTTTTATAAATATGTTTTTATTTTTATTTTTTGGAACCCAAAAGCCCTCATTGTGATAACACTGTGGCAACACAACACACACACACACACACACACACACACACACAGTGACCATCTTCAGAGACAGAGCTCATAGACGAGCTCTGTGTCGGCATCCTAGTTAGCTTCATCAGCGCACACTTTATCACACACAGAGCCTGACAAACCAAGCTGCTCTTTGATTTCAATCACATACCATTAAATATAAGTTTCAGGACCAACTATTAGACACAGCTAAATACTTCTGTTTGATTCCGTTCTACACAGCACATTAAAAAGGCATTGTTCACGCTCCCTGGCCATGTTCAGTTCTACTCTGATCCAATCTGACATAATCCTGTACATCTATGGTTGGTTGGTTATTTCTACTTTGGTATAAAATATTCATTTTCCCTAATCTTTCTCTGAATCTTTGCATCAAATCCTTGTTTAAAAAGAGAACCACACAGCATGGGGTGTTATATTAGAATGTTTTATATTAGAATCCCCTCTAGGGATTTTCCATTGAGTGGAGCGCGAACAAGACATTGTTGGCAGATCTACTGTGATATATACCTAGGATAGACACCAAGTGCTATTAACTCCAAGGGCTCTATTCAATCCACATCGCGGAAGTTTGACATTTTTGACATTTTTCATGTTCCCTGCTTTAGCGCAGGCTGCATTCACCATAAACGCTGCATATGTTGGCTCATTTGGAAATTACCTTTACATTTCTGTTGCAGAATCTGTAATGCTTCAGCTTTCCAGATCGAATAGAGTTCCAAGTAAGTGTTGGGAGCAAATTGCAGTGGCCAAGCTACTTTTAAAGGCAAGCATCCGAAGGTTAATTATAGGTGGGTGTGTAAGTAATAATACTTGTTTCCCTTATAGCCTAAGAAAAGGCATATCTTTGTGATTTCATAACAGATATGTGGCTATCTTATTACAATCTGGCATAATCTAAAAAACGAAACAAATAAACCATACAAAGCAGGAAAATAAACACTTAAGGAAGCAAAAATATTGTTAATATAATGATATGTAACATCAAAATAAAGTAGATAATAGAGCTATTGCACAGCTACCCAGATATTCAACGTTTGCATACAGAGCAAATGTCTGACATGATTATCCACACACCAAAAGGTCAGCCAACAGAATACAGTGAAAAAGCAAGTAATTTACAGCGTGAAAATTGCCAAATGTACAGCAAGAACACACAACACAATCAAAAGCAGCATAGGAAGAAACACCTTTGGGTGTGACATCACCAATGGTGAAATCTAGAACATTGGTCCCACCAGTAGCCTGCCAAAGTTTGTAACACCTAAAAGGACACGGAACATTTAGCCAACAACACCATGGGAATGCAATGAAGGTCTTAACCGAGACAAAAAGTCCAATGGAAATGTAACAATCACAATAGTATTCTCTGTTTTAGTGGTACATCTCTCACATGAGCACAATTTAAGTTTTTGGAATTCACAAAGCAATAGAAGCCTAGTGTGAAAGATTCACTTTTAGAAATGTTTGGTCCATTTATGACAAGATGTGCTCGTATAAAGTACATTTATAATCTAACGGTTACCGTCTCTCTGGTTCAAATGGCTCTCAAAGAGCAGTCATTTAAATGATATCTCCATCATGATGTCATAAATGATCTCATATACTGGGCTGATGATGACTTCCTATAGTCACACCACTCCTACAGTATGTCATTCGCATGGGTAAGGCAAACAAGGACGTGAAGAGTTCAAAGTTCAAACTTTGGCAAGTATTGGTGATCCCATGTTCCACAAACAAATGTTTAGATTTTTCCTTTTAAAACCTCTTTCATGCATCAACACTGCACAAAAACGTCACTTTGTTTCAGTCAGTAGTATTCCTAAGTTAGTAGAAGATAGTTATTAGTATAATATTGCACCAACGGTCTTTTTCACTTATCAAGAGTGGTTAAATACTTTAGTTCCAGTGTCAGGCAAAAACCCCAAAAGCTGGTGCGCCATGATCATTCAATAAACAACGTAATTATTGCACATGCTCGTCTGAGGACTCCTAAAGAGGAGCTTGAATACACGTGTTCGGCCTCGGTCCATTTCAGCCCCTAGCCCCTTCTTTCAGCCTTTACCCTGTCAGCGTTAGATCAGCCAGGACTGGATAGATATAAGCAACACAGCGGAAACTCAACTTAACTTATCGGAGGACTAGGTGAAGCCATCAACATATTGCTTTCACCTATCCAGTCTATTCAGATCTGTGAATACCGATGGAGTAGGAGCGAGGGGAAGTGGTTAGTGATTTAAATGGAACTGGGCTTTTGTTCTGCTATCCAGAACCCTTGGCTAATGGCAGACAGACCATCCACAGGCTTCATCCTCCACAGATAAAAATAGCAAACAATTACCTAGAAGTGTTACACCTATACAATCCTCCACTGTGATTCCAGCAGATCTAGCTAGATTGTGGATGTTATTCAACTTTTTTGCATTGTACTTGCAAAGAAAGTCCTCATTGATGAAATGTCACGAGGAGAAAGTTTGCATTTCTGTGGCAGTGAAAGTTGAATATTTGTTTTGAAAGAAATGGATTGTTCATGTATGTCTGTGAACGTATGTGTGAGACGCGGGTACTGTCACAGAAATAGAATGAATAGAATGGTTGCCAGGGTTAGAGGTTCCAAGCCTATTATATTTCTATGTGTACCGTACTGTATGTGTTTATACGTTTGTATACTATACATTATCCTTCTCAAGCCATGAGTTCACATGCATTGACACTTATCCCGTCCAAAAGCTGCCAGGCAGAAGAGCACAATCTACTATGCTCCGTGTAGAAGCTTCCCTTAGCTACAGATCTAGGATCAGCCTGCCTTCCCCAAATCCCATAACCTTTACCATTGGAGAAAAGGCAAATTTGACCTTAGCTCAATGTCTAGGGGCAGCTTCATCCTACTCCTTCTACAGCAGTCAAGGGCGCACATTACTGTAACCATCAGAGACACGTTTCAAACCACCTTCTTCACGCTCACAACAAGGTAATCATCAGACTGGAACAACCATTTCTGGAGCTCAAAGACTCCAACAGAAGAACAAGGGTGGAGGTGGGGGAAAGAGAACAGTCAAAAGGAGGGTGGAGGAATGACACTAAAGGAGTAAGAGTTCAGGTAAGGCCCAAGGTGTAGGAGGCAGGAGCATTGGGCACAAATTGCCGGCAGGAGAGAAGTGGAGGAGAGATAGGAGAGAAAGAAGCATGGAGTGATCTGAGGAGGGACGTTGGATGCTAGAGATGAGGCAACGAGGAGGAGGAGGAAGGGTCGTTCTGGCGGTGAGGTCAGAATTCAGAGGTTGTGGTGTTAGGCTGGCTGGTTCCTTTAACAGGTCATCACCTAAAACAGGCACTGGCTGCTGCGCTTCCTGGTTCCTGGACGCTGATTTGATGTTGCCGGGGCGTCGCCAGGCTTCAAGACACTCCAATCAGTAGGCCGTTCATTGCCAAGACTTCGGTCTTCAGCTAAAGGGAGAAGAGGGGAAAAAAGACTAGATTATTCACTGCTACACTCCTGTTATATACACAGATGGAGAGAAGATGCCACAGCCAAAAAGTTGATGAACATTTTTTTAAACATCACACCGCAATGAAGAGTAGAGTATGCAAGGCTGAGGTTTATCTGCAATGATTCTGAAGATTTGTTGAGGTTAATGGAATATTCATGTTTCAAATTTGTTTTTCCTCGTTAGTATGAAACCACAACAATAGCTATTATGCTTGCAGATGAAGAGAAGCTGAAAATTGCTATCTAAAATGTGTTATGTAAAAGCCTCCCCTCAGTAAGTAGCTGACCTGTACGTTTAAATTCCAGTACGTCTTAAAAGCTTCAGTCTGCCCTGGCTTTCAGCCAATCACGCGCACGCCCCCCCCCCCCCCCCCCCCGCTTCAGGTTTTCCATGATTTATATTAATTGGTTTCTATGACTTATATCTATACACTTTTGAGAGTCCTTGATGACTATTATTATGTTGTTTGATTGGATGGTAAAGCAGTGATGTCACACAGCATGACAGCCACAGCGTGCCAAACCCTTTACCAGCATAAGGAGAGGAAGAGGGGGAGCTTAGGGAAGAAATCCTCCGCTCGTTCTTCTGGAGGTACTCAGGGGAAAAGAGGAGGAGGACGAGAGGAAGGAGAGGAAGGAGGGAAGAGACACGGAGGATGAAGGAACAGGTGGAACAGACAGGGTGGGTGCAAAACAGTGACAGTAGAGAGAGACTACAGTACTGACACGGACAATGAACAATACATATTAACACCATTTGATGTGTCTACAAGATATGTCAAGGAAAATGATCATCTCTTACCTCCAAGTTAGTCCTTGCTTTTTTCAGCACATCGCGAGTCCTTGAAACTGCAATACAAAAGGCAAAAAAAAATAATCTAACTAGGACCCTTTGCTGTAACACCAATGTTACACCACACACACACACACACACACACACACACACACACACACACACACACACACACACACACACACACACACACACACACACACACACACACACACACACACACACACACACACACACACACACACACACACACACACACACACTCACGCTGGTTGACGATGAAGTGCTCCATGCTCTCCTTGGTGCGGCTGGTGCTCCTCAGTCTCTGGACGGTTCCCTGGAGAACCTCCTCCTGCTCCGAGATACGCCCTCTCAGAGACAGAATCTCCTCCTGCATACATTGCTCCTGCAGGGGTCACAGCAATCAATCAATAGACTGATCAATCAACTCAATACTTCAAAACATCAATAAACCAAACACCAGCTCATATGTCTGACTAGCTTAGAACCTGCATCATCAACAGCCTCAAAGCCACCACACGATTGACACATGATGTCACAAACCATCAATTACAACAAATCAACCAAATAATATATTGGTAGTAAATCATGTATTCGGTACCTTCTTAAGGTTGTGGGTGGAGCGGTCGGTGCTGGGCAGGGCAGCCCTCCAGAACATCTTCAACAGGGACACAGCCTCCTCCAGGATCTGTCTCAGGGTCTTGGTGTTAGACAACAGAGTCCTCACACAGCCATAGTCCAGGAGGACCTAGACAGAGACAGGCTCATAATATTCCCTGAAAGTAGCTGTAGCGGCAGACTGTTCACATCGAGAAGGTGGCCAGTGTATACACAAGATTTGGCTATGAGTTTCAGGATTAGGTCATTACTTACTCAGATGTTGGCACAAATAGATAATAGAACTAGTTTCCCTGTGCCCCACACCCCCCCACCCCATCACTACCCCCTTACCTGGTCCTGGCTGTCTACCAGCATTGATTGGCTGAGGCAGGCCTGAAGAGCTGTTTCCATTCTCTGGACCAGACTCCTGCCCTCCAGGACCTGCTGCTGCAGGGCGCTGTAATCGTCCACGTGCCCGATGGCGTGGCGTCCGTTCCGGTTAGAGAACGAGCCGTCCGGGGCGTCACCCTGCAGCTCTGAGTGGGGGTCCAGATCTAACGGATGTCATCATTTTATGAAGAGATAATTGGGGATGTTATTAGTTAGTTATTTGTATTTTATAAGAGTGATTAACTTCCTTAATAACATCCTTCCTGGACTATTTGTGTAGACTTGTATAAACTCCTTCAGATGTGTGAATCAGATATGTATAACTCTAATTTCTCCATTTGTCACACATCATACAACGATGGAACAGGAAGCAGTGCAGTTAGAGCTAGAGTCACACCGTTGGCAGTGAGCGGGGTCTCCACCAGATCTGTGTAGGGGACGTGGTATGGAGATCCACAGTTAAACAACCCAATGTCTCTGACCGGGGGAGACGGCGCCGGGTCTGCAGATCACACACAGAGACAGACAGGGATGCTTGGTCACCACACACACACACACACACACAACCCTGAGCATTCAACTACATTTAATGAATGATAATGCTTCACATCAAACATTTCACTCATTAGTCTGTTGTTAATGGTTCATTAAACACATCAATCAGTTAGTTCAATGGGATTTACATGAGACAAACTTTCTGGACTCTTCTGTCCCATTCATTGTGTTGAAGAGTGGGCCAATATCAAGCGTAGGCTGGCATTGAGTGTTAATGCCTATCAAGCTGATATCAAAATGTATTTCCATACTGTAACCTCAAACCACATCATCACACCACACAACAACCACCTTACCATGTAGTAGCTGCCGTCTGTAGAGGCTGTCCCTCTGGGGGCTGTCTGTAAGGGCACTGAGAGACGGGGTACGAGGGGGCTCCATCCCCCCAATGCTCCCCAGCCCTCCGTGGATGCCCCCACCCAGCTTCTGCTCCAGATGTTTGTGGAGCTCCAGCTGTTTCAGGACACTGTTCTCCTGGACACTGCTCTGGAGCTGTGCTCTGAGGCTCCTCACCTCCCCTAGCAGCTCCCCCAGCTCCCCGGGCAGGGGCAGGGCAGGGACCCTACCGTACTGGCCCTCACACAGAAACTCTGTCAATCCCAGTAATAGTGTTAGTCAACATAACAGAGTGAATGTCATTGGCCCACAGCAAGTATCAATATAAATGACCTAAACGACTTCTGAGCGTAATTTTGAATTATATATGTGAAAGTCCCAGTTATATGCACGTATCTCAAGTTAGGATATACAGTATATACGTTTTAATTCTCCACTGGTAAACTCCTGAATTACAGTGCTCTTTATGCAACCAATAGCCTGTAGATAAAGTGGGAAGGCGGACCTGGGTTGCCCTTGGTGTTGGAACACACTCTGTGGTAGACCTGCAGCTCACTCTGCAGAGAGTGGAGCAGCTCCCTGCTCTCACACAACTGCTGCTGCAGCAGGGACACCTCATGCTGCAGCCTGGAGAGTAGAGAGAGGTTCACGGGTAAATACACACATCACATCAGCCACATACACATATCGTCAGCCTCACCCGTCAGCCACGCACGCACCTACTGTCAGCCAAGCACACGCACATACCGTCAGCTACACACACACATACCGCCAGCCACACACCGTCAGCCACACACACACATACTGTCAGCCACACACACACATACCGCCAGCCACACACACACATACCGTCAGCCAAGCACACGCACATACCGTCAGCTACACACACACATACCGTCAGCCACACACACACATACCGTCAGCCACACACACACATACCGTTAGCCACACACACACATACCGTCAGCCACACACCCACATACCGTCAGCCACACACACACATCCCGTCAGCCACACACCCACATACCGTCAGCCACACATACCGTCAGCTACACACACACATACCGCCAGCCACACATACACATACCGTCAGCCACACACACACATACCGTCAGTCACACATACCGTCAGCCACACACACACATACCGTCAGCCACACATACCGTCAGCCACACACACACATACCGTCAGCCACACACACACATACCGTCAGCCGCACACGTACGCGCACGTTCATACCGTCAACCGCACACACACACACACACACACACACACACACACACACACACACACACACACACACACACACACACACACACACACACACACACACACACACACACACACACACACACACACACACACACACACACACACACACCTATTGTTCTTGTCATGGCTGTTCTGCCTCTCCTGTCTGAGTGTGTGTATCTGCTGTCCCTGCTCCTGGCTGTGTGTCTGCAGCCGGCGTAGCTCCTCCTTCCACTGTTCCGCCTCCAGCTCCGCCTGCTTCAGACGGGCACGCCCCGTCACTGCCACCTCACGCAGCTGCTCCGCCTCCTTACACGTGTCTGAGGGGGAACCACACATGACGGGAAGGCAGAGCAAGACACTACATCAGATCCTTTTTAACAACATCAAATGTTTTAGAATAGTTCATGTCTTACAGAGGGCTTGCAGTTGACTTAGACCGCCTCCCGGCGGCCATATTGGAAGACCACCGCTTTAATTCTTCTGACAACAGCAGCCGAGTGGCTACCCCAAACTGCATGATAACAGTTGATTCATCACCCCATTCATTTTCTGTGCAGTATTTGGCTGCTCTAACAAGGTTAGGAAAGACAACGGGGAAAAAATACAGATTCCCCGCAATCATGAAACATCATTGGTGACACCAATGAGATAAGACTAAAGAACTGTAAGAAAATCATGTCTGATTGATTTTGAGTTTAGTTTCGCTGCTATGCTAACCAGGTGATAACAACTGCACTAAGTTAGCCAAAATTAGCTAGCTAGCGCAATAGCTTGTAGTCTAGCTATTAGCATGTATCACATGAGTTTCATGTTTTGGTGAAGCAATTCTTTCACCATAAAAATGCACCTTTATAACAGAAGATGATTGGTGGGGGTGTGTGTCTATTTGTCAATAACAGTTGGTGCACGATGTCTAATATTAAAGAAGTCTCGAGGTATTGCTCGCCTGAGGTAGACTACCTTATGATAAGCTGTAGACCACACTATCTACCAAGAGAGTTCTCATCTATATTATTCGTAGCCGTCTATTTACCACCACAGACTGATGCTGGCACTAAGACCACACTCAACCAGCTGTATAAGGCCATAAGCAAACAAGAAAATTCTCATCCAGAAGCGACGCTCCTAGTGGCCCGGGGACTTTAATGCAGGCAAACTTAAATCAGTTTTACCCAATTTTTACCAGCATGTTACATGTCAACCAGAGGAAAAAAAACTATAGTCCACCTTTTCTCCACACACAGAGATGCATACTAAGCTCTCCCCCGCCCTCCATTTGGCAAATCTGACCATAGTTATATCCTCCTGATTCCTGCTTACAAGCAAAAACTAAAGCAGGAAGGACCAGTGACTCGCTCAATACGGAAGTGGTCAGATGACGCGGATGCTAAGCTACAAGACTGTTTTGCTACCACATACTGGAATATGTTCCGGGATTCATCCAATGGCATTGAGGAGTATACCACCTCAGTCATTGGCTTCATCAATAACTGCATTGACGACGTTGTCCTCACAGTGACTGGCCGTACATATCCCAACCAGAAGCCATGGAGTACAGGCAACACCGGCATCAAGCTAAAGGCTAGAGCTGCCGCTTTCAAGGAGCGGGACACTAATCCGGACACTTATAAGAAATCCCGCTATGCCCTCAGGTGAACCATCAAACAAGCAAAGCTTCAATACAGGATTAAGATTGAATTCTACTACACCGGCTCTGACGCTCGTCGGATGTGGCAGGGCTTGAAAACTATTACGGACTACAAAGGGAAACCCAGATGCGAGCTGCCCAGTGACGCGAGCCTACCAAACGAGCTAAATGCCTTTTATGCTCGCTTCGAGGCAAGCAACACTGATGAATTCACCAAAGCACCAGCTGTTCTGGATGACTGTAATAACACTCCCAGTAGCCGATGTGAGGAAGACCTTTAAATAGGTCAACATTCACAAAGCCACGGAGCCAGACATATTACCAGGACGTGTACTCAAAGCATGCGCGGACCAACTGGCAAGTGTATTCACTGACATTTTCAACCGCTCCCTGACCGAGTCTGTAATACCTACATGTTTCAAGCAGACCACCATAGTCCCTGTGCCCAAGGAAGCGAAGGTAACCTGCCTAAATTATTACTACTCCATAGCACTCACATCGGTAGCCATGAAGTGCTTTGAAAGGCTGGTCATCGCTCACATCAACAGCATCCTCCCGGATACCCTAAACCCACTCCAATTCGCCCCCAACTGATCCATAGATGACGCAATCTAAATCACACTCCACACTGGCCTTTCCCACCTGGACAAAAGGGACACCTATGTGAGAAGGCTGTTCATTGACTACAGCTCAGCGTTCAACAGCATAGTGACCACGAAGCTCATCACTAAGCTAAGGACTCTGGGACTAAACACCTCCCTCTGCAACTGGATCCTGGACTTCCTGACGGGCTGCTCCCAGGTGGTAAGGGTAGGTAACAACACATCTGCCACACTGATCCTTAACACTGTGGCCCCTCAGGGGTGTGTACTTAGTCCCCTCATGTACTCCCTGTTCACCCACAACTGCATGGCCAAACACGACTCCAACACCATCATTAAGTTGGCTGACAACACAACAGTGGTACACCGACAACGATGAGACAGCATATAGGGAGGTCAGAGAACTGGCAGTGGGGTGCCAGGACAACAACCTCTGTCTCAATGTGAGCAAGACAAAAGAGCTGATCGTGGACTACAGGAAAAGGCGGGCTGAACAGGCCCCCAATAACATCGACGGGGCTGATGTACTGGAGCGCCAAGTCTAGGACCAAAAGGCTCCTTAACAGCTTCTACCCCCAAGCTATAAGACTTCTGAACAATTAATCAAATGGCCACCGGACTATTTACATTGACCCCCCCCTCCATTTGTTTTGTACACTGCTGCTAATCTATGCATAGTCACTTCACCCCCACCTACATGTACAAATTACCTCAACTAACCTGTGCCCCCGCACACTGACTCGGTACCGGTACCCCCTGTATATAGCCTTGTTATTGTTATTTTGTGTTACTTTTTATTGTTTTATACTTTAGTTTATATGGTAAATATTTTCTTAACTCTTCTTGAGCTGCACTGTTGGTTAAGGGCTTGTACTTCAGCATTTCACTGAGAGGTCTACACCTGTTGTATTCAGCATTTCACTGAGAGGTCTGCACCTGTTGTATTCAGCATTTCACTGAGAGGTCTACACCTGTTGTATTCAGCATTTCACTGAGAGGTCTACACCTGTTGTATTCAGCATTTCACTGAGCGGTCTACACCTGTTGTATTCACCATTTCACTGAGAGGTCTACACCTGTTGTATTCAGCATTTCACTGTAAGGTCTACACCTGTTGTATTCAGCATTTCACTGTAAGGTCTACACCTGTTGTATTCAGCATTTCACTGTAAGGTCTACACCTGTTGTATTCAGCATTTCACTGAGAGGTCTACACCTGTTGTATTCAGCATTTCACTGTAAGGTCTACACCTGTTGTATGTGACAAATAAAGTTTGATTTGATTTGAGATGCATGCAATGCATCATCGCATTTGCAGACTAATGTAAGCCTGCTATTCCTAATGTGATGAGTAGATTGGATAGTGATAATTTAGGCTATTAATAATCGTGTAGTGGCATAGGATTATAGGATATATCAAAGATGTTTCTTTCCTTTGCACAGGAAAAATGTGGCCTTTTTTCCCTGAAAAAATAGTGACAATCAAATAAAACTAATTGGAACGCTTATGACTGAACAAAAAGGTCATGTTCATTTGAGAATACAACAGAGACACTAAGACAAATTAGAGACAGATTCCCCTCTTTATTGCAGGATTGTGATCTGTGATTAATCAACATAGTTCATTTTGAATAATAGTTAACAATTATATCAAGTTTTTCACTTAACTATTTCAACACTATTTCACATCATTTCAAAGTGTACAAGTAAACTAACTGATATGTAAAGGTTAGACATTTTAGTAATAAGTAGGCTATTACTACTAAAGCATAATTTCAGTCGAACAAAACCTCCTTCCACTGATCACTGATCTGCTGGAGGAGCAGACTTACGTTCCTGCCCAGCAATAGCACACCTGATAATTAACTAATTAGGTTTGATACATTGAATCAGGTGTTAGTGCTGTGCTGTAACAGAAGCGTGCACACCCAGCAGGGTTGGCCTGCTCCAGCTGTAATAGGTTTGTACATTGTGTGTGACTTTTAAACTTTATTTCTGTTCACAACATATAATCCATGGTATACAAGGATGTACCCTTTTTCTCTTGGGACATTCATTGGGACCTTTTCATCTGTAGACAGTGTTTCATGGCACTCTGAGGACAGAAAACATCACAAAGAAACAGGTTGCATTATCCTAAAATTAGACAGCCCTGAATATTATGTTGCTATCTCTCTCTGTCCTCAGTTTTTCCTCACTAGGGACTGGAACTGGAGAATATTTTCATAATGTCCTCCCACAAAGGTACCTGGGCTATCTAGAGTAGCCTACTCTCCCTTCTCTGACAGCTGGAACAGCTAGCTAATCCTTTCTCCCTCTTTCATCGTTGTTAGCTAGCTACCTACCTACTGTGGCTACAAATGGATTTAGTTACAATAATAAATACATGAAGATAGCTTGCTAACTATCTAATATGAAGTTAGCAAGCTGGTGATATTTAATTCCCTTAGCTAGCTATACAGTTTTGTAACGACCCTGTGTTTATAAGCGCGGAAATCGACTCTGCCGCTTGAGCATGCTTTTGCGGCACAGTAGATAGCGCGCCGGACCTCGGGCTAGGAGGTCGAGGGTTCGAGACCTGCTCCCTGCTGTTTCATTACATTGGTGTCGGAAGTGATCGGACCTCGCATCCACGACAGTGCGTGTGCTTGGCCGGTGAGCGCGTTCCTGTAAGACGTAAAGTCGCAAGCTAGCGCGAGGACGCGCTCTTTGAAAGGAGGGAGTAGTGTAACGACCCTGTGTTTATAAGCGCGGAAATCGACTCTGCCGCTTGAGCATGCTTTTGCGGCACAGTCGATAGCGCGCCGGACCTCGGGCTAGGAGGTCGAGGGTTCGAGACCTGCTCCCTGCTGTTTCATTACAGTATGTAAAGTAAGCTAACTATGGTAGCAAACATTACGTTAGCAGCTCATTTGAGTTAGCCTGCACACTAGCTAATAATTGATCATTTTCAAAATATATTTACTTACTTGAATAGGTTCTCCCACGCCCTCGTTTTCTGGGTGCTTAGAGAAAATAAATAATGGGCAATCTTCCCGAAGTTTCCGGTGGTAGCAGAATGCAGCCAGCCATGTGGTCGATTGGAGGCATCCCACATATTGACTGTGGTCTTCCAACATGGCGCAAGGTGGGGTTGCTAGGTGATTTGTGACGCAACTGCAAGCCCTCTATAGACAAAATATTAATAATTTGGTTCAATGTTGACAGCAGGGTGGACTGGTTAGGTACAGTACCTGAGCTGGCCTGCAGGCGTGCCTGGAGAGCCAGGTTCTCCTCTTTCAGGACTCTGATCTCATTGGACAGCTGGCAGACAGAGTCCAGGCTCTGGATGTAGATGTTGGTGGGCGCTGCGCCGTCACAGCCGGTGGTGGAAAGGCGTTCCTCCAGCTGCTGTCTGAGCCTCTCATTGGTCCTGATGGACTCCTCCAGGTGCTGACGCAGACACTGCACCTCCCTCAGGTGCTCCTTGATCACGTCCACACCTCGGGGAACACGGGACAGAACATTGTTCAAGTTTATGTTAGCACCGCTGTGTATTTGCAGGTTATATATGAAATGACATGCTGTAAAATAGTTGAAAAATGATTGATGTTGGGATTGAGTCTAGATAGTGCAAACCATGCTAGTGATGAAAAAAGGTGGAGGGACTTACGAGAGCCCTTTATTGTAATAGAAGGCTCTGGGTCTTACCAGTAAAGCTGTTTCCTGAATAGTATCCTGATGACCCAACCCTGATTGGCTGAACCATGTTCTCCATATCCCACAATGCACCACTCTCCACCAGATCTGCGTCTGCCTTCAAGGCGGGGCCTGCGGGTCGGCCGCCTAGCTGGTGTGGGTAAAAGGCATGGTGGGTAATCTGTCTGTAAGGGGAATGGTCAGGCTGGTGATGGGAGGTTGGTGGGGCGGTCGACCGGGCCTTGGCGTGAGGAACCACAAAGCCTGTAACAGAACAGAGAAGTAGTTTGTATTAAGGAGCCACACGCAGGTGATGTAAAAGAGAAAGCATTCTTGTTAGAGGGTATTACAGCATATCTGGACCAAATGCAGGTGTTGTATCATTAAACTATCTGGACCAAATGCAGGTGTTGTATCATTAAACTATCTGGACCAAATGCAGGTGTTGTATCATTAAACTATCTGGACCAAATGCAGGTGTTGTATCATTAAACTATCTGGACCAAATGCAGGTGTTGTATCATTAAACTATCTGGACAAGAAGCAGGTGTTGTATCATTAAACTATCTGGACCAAATGCAGGTGCTGTATCATTAAACTATCTGGACCAGAAGCAGGTGCTGTATCATTAAACTATCTGGACCAAATGCAGGTGTTGTATCATTAAACTATCTGGACCAAATGCAGGTGTTGTATCATTAAACTATCTGGACCAGAAGCAGGTGCTGTATCATTAAACTATCTGGACCAAATGCAGGTGCTGTATCATCGAACACAAGTTGAGTAATAATTCCTGGTTGGAGTCTCTAGTCTAGGATCTCTCAACCCCAACATTGTCTCAAGTCTAGGATCTCTCAACCTCAACATTGATACTAGTCTAGGATCTCTCAACCCCAACATTGTCTCTAGTCTAGGATCTCTCAACCCCAACATTGTCTCAAGTCTAGGATCTCTCAACCTCAACATTGATACTAGTCTAGGATCTCTCAACCCCAACATTGATACTAGTCTAGGATCTCTCAACCCCAACATTGATACTAGTCTAGGATCTCTCAACCTCAACATTGTCTCTAGTCTAGGATCTCTCAACCCCAACATTGATACTAGTCTAGGATCTCTCAACCCCAACATTGTCTCTAGTCTAGGATCTCTCAACCTCAACATTGTCTCTAGTCTAGGATCTCTCAACCCCAACATTGATACTAGTCTAGGATCTCTCAACCCCAACATTGTCTCTAGTCTAGGATCTCTCAACCCCAACATTGTCTCTAGTCTAGGATCTCTCAACCTCAACATTTATACTAGTCTAGGATCTCTCAACCCCAACATTGTCTCTAGTCTAGGATCTCTCAACCTCAACATTGTCTCTAGTTTAGGATCTCTCAACCTCAACATTGATACTAGTCTAGGATCTCTCATCCCCAACATTGTCTCTAGTCTAGGATCTCTCAACCCCAACATTGTCTCTAGTCTAGGATCTCTCATCCCCAACATTGTCTCTAGTCTAGGATCTCTCAACCCCAACATTGTCTCTAGTCTAGGATCTTTCAACCTCAACATTGTCTCTAGTCTAGGATCTCTCAACCTCAACATTGATACTAGTCTAGGATCTCTCAACCCCAACATTGATACTAGTCTAGGATCTCTGAACCCCAACATTGATACTAGTCTAGGATCTCTCAACCCCAACATTGTCTCTAGTCTAGGATCTCTCATCCCCAACATTGTCTCTAGTCTAGGATCTCTCAACCCCAACATTGTCTCTAGTCTAGGATCTCTCAACCTCAACATTGTCTCTAGTCTAGGATCTCTCAACCTCAACATTGATACTAGTCTAGGATCTCTCAACCCCAACATTGATACTAGTCTAGGATCTCTCAACCCCAACATTGATACTAGTCTAGGATCTCTCATCCCCAACATTGTCTCTAGTCTAGGATCTCTCAACCCCAACATTGTCTCTAGTCTAGGATCTCTCAACCTCAACATTGTCTCTAGTCTAGGATCTCTCAACCTCAACATTGATACTAGTCTAGGATCTCTCAACCCCAACATTGATACTAGTCTAGGATCTCTCAACCCCAACATTGATATTAGTCTAGGATCTCTCATCCCCAACATTGTCTCTAGTCTAGGATCTCTCATCCACAACATTGTCTCTAGTCTAGGATCTCTCAACCCCAACATTGTCTCTAGTCTAGGATCTCTCATCCCCAACATTGTCTCTAGTCCAGGATCTCTCAACCCCAACATTGTCTCTAGTCTAGGATCTCTCAACCCCAACATTGTCACATCCACACCAAGTCATTACAATATATACTGTCCCATCCTGATACACTGCAGGCAGGCTATATTAGCCCTACCTTCATCCACTCCGCTATCTAGCCAATGTTGTCCCTGTCAGTGTCAAAACAATACATGCTACAGATCACCGATTCTATTCCATTCTGTTACTCCTCCAATCCACCAAGGTTGTCCCTCATAAACTAAGAACACCACACACTTGCATGCTGACCCTAACTCTGCTCACTCTCATTCATAGTCATCTGTCTGTGCAGGGTATCCAGCTGCTGTTGCACCGCTTCCATAGGGAAGGTCCTGGTCGCGGGGTCAAAGGTCATACGTTGACCCCAAAGGTCATGTCTAGGGTAAAGCCTGGGGAGGGACTTGGAGGTGGGTAGGGAGCAGGACACAGGACCAGTCTGACTGGCTGACTCCACGGGAGTGGAGTATAGCATGTTGGGACAGCTGCTGGAGGACTTAAGAGATAATGGAGGGAGGGAGGAGTGGAGGTCTGAAAAAAGAGTGGAGAAAAGGGTGAGAGGAGGTTGGAAAAGGGATGGAGGGAGAGACAGGTGTAAGGTATGTGTTTATGAATAGCACATGTTTTAAACGGCTACTATACCTGTGCTTCCTGGGCCATGTCCCGCCCCCTGTTCCTTCACTTCTTGAGCGTATTCGCTGCCAGCATCCACATCTGAGCACAGCTCCAGGTCCTCATTGGTCCGGCACTCGTCTGACACAAAGGAGGTTCTGTCTGATTGGTCGGTGGTCTCTGAGAGGGCATGGCTGCTGGAGGGGGTGTCAGGACGTTGCTGGAGTTTGGTGTGGAGCGACTCGATTATCTTATCCTTCTGCTGGAGCTCCTTACTTAGCCTAGAGAGAGAAAGAGAGATTGTTTATCTCATCCTTTGCTACAGATCTTTACTAATTTTCTACAAGACGTACACTACTGTTCAAAAGGTTGGGTTCACTTAGAAATGTCCTTCGTTTTGAAAGCACATGTTTTGTCCATTAAAATAACTTCAAATTGGATCAGAAATACAGTGTCGATATTGTTAATGTTGTAAATGACTGTTGTAGCTGGAAACGGCTGATGTTTTATGGAATATCTACAGAGGCCCATTACCAGCAACCATTACTCCTGTGTTCCAATGGCACGTTGTGTTAACTAATCCAAGTTTATCATTTTTAAAAGGCTAATTGATCATTAGAAAACCCTTTTTCAATTATGTTAGCACAGCTGAAAACTGTTGTCCTGATTAAAGAAGCAGTAAAACTGGCCTTCTTTAGACTAGTTGAGTATCTGGAGCATCAGCATTTGTGGGTTCGATTACAGGCTCAAAATGGCTAGAAACAAAGACTTTCTTCTGAAACTCGTCAAAGTAATCGAACCCACAAATGTTGATGCACCAGATACTCAACTTGTCTAAAGAAGGCCAGTTGTATTGCTTCTTTAATCAGGATTAACTTGGATTAGCTAACACAACGTGCCATTGGAACACAGGCGTGATGGTTGCTGATAAAGGGCGGCAGATAGCCTAGTGGTTAGAGTGTTGGACTCGTAACCGGAAGGTTGCAAGATTGAATCCCCGAGCTGACAAGGTCAAAATCTGTCGTTCTGCCCCTGAACAAAGCAGTTAACCCACTGTTCCTAGGCCGTCATTGAAAATAATAATTTGTTCTTAACTGACTTGCCTGGTAAAATAAAATAAATAAATGGCCCTCTGTACGCCTATGTAGATATTCCATAAAAAAGCAGCCATTTTACAATGTCTACACTGTAATTCTGATCAATTTGATATTATTTAAATGGACAAAAAATAGATTTTCTTTCAAAAACAAGGACATTTCTAAGTGACCCCAAACTTTTGAACGGTAGTGTACAGTTATAGACAGACACAATCACACACACAGACATAGGCCACCAGAAAGGCTGCAAACAAGTGAAAGTCACTAAGATCCACCACAGAGCTCAAATACCGCAATCTAGTTGTATGACCATTATCTAAGATCCACCACAGAGCTCAAATACCGCAATCAAGTTGTATGACCATTATTTAAGATCCACCACAGAGCTCAAATACCGCAATCAAGTTGTATGACCATTATTTAAGATCCACCACAGAGCTCAAATACCACAATCAAGTTGTATGACCATTATCTAAGATCCACCACAGAGCTCAAATACCGCAATCAAGTTGTATAACCATTATTTAAGATCCACCACAGAGCTCAAATACCGCAATCAAGTTGTATGACCATTATTTAAGATCCCCCACAGAGCTCAAATACCGCAATCAAGTTGTATGACCATTATCTAAGATCCACCACAGAGCTCAAATACCACAATCAAGTTGTATGACCATGATCTTGCCTATTGCATCCCCCTTACATTGCCAGTTTCCTCTGTAAGAACTCCCGCTCTCTCTCCATCTGTTTCCATAGGAGGGCAGGCTCTCTCCCAGTGCGATCCCCACACACAGAGAAAGACCACAGAGAGTCCCTGTACAAGGGACTGCTCTTAGAAAGCATGGACTTCCATAGTGGAGCCATAGATCTGACAGTCAAACAGTCCAATTAGTCTTAAAAATAGTCTGATTAGTCCTAGAAAGTCATACAAATAGTCCTGAAATAGTCATATTGGTCCTATAAATAGTCCTATAAATAGCCCAATTAGTTGTAAAAAAATATATATAAACAGTCCTATAAATAGTCCTATAAATATTCTGATTAGTCCTAGAAATATTCTGAATAGTCCTAGAATTATTTTGATTAGTCCTGGAAATATTCTGATTAGTCCTGGAAATATTCTGATTAGTCCTAGAAATATTCTGAATAGTCCTAGAATTATTCTGATTAGTCCTGGAAATATTCTGATTAGTCCTGGAAATATTCTGATTAGCCCTAGAAATATTCTGATTAGTCCTGAATATATTCTGATTAGTCCTGGAAATATTCTGATTAGTCCTGGAAATATTCTGATTAGTCCTAGAAATATTCTGATTAGTCCTGAAAATATTCTGATTAGTCCTGAAAATATTCTGATTAGTCCTGAAAATATTCATAGAAATCCGCCTTTCCCAAGTCAGGTAAAATATAGCATAAGATCCAAGGGTGTTTTCCTTATTTGAGTCTTTTCCTTTCTTGTCTTCTCTTTACTCTCTCTGTGAGAGAATGGCTTACCGAGCCACATCCAGAATGGAGGGGAGGGAGAACCGAGGCAGGGTGTGTGTGTGTCTAACACAGTCTTACTGAGCCTCTTAAGGAGGGCCTGCGTGACACCTGTGGTTCACCCAGGTCCACTCTACAGCCTGGGGATTAGATTAGCAGTCAATCTTATTTGTGCTCCTTGACAGCTTCATCAGCTAACCTTGGGTGAGCTTTTAGACACACAGCCGGTGGGTGAATCCTTCTGGGTAAAGTCTACTGGGAGTCTTCTAATATCTGGCATCAACAATGTGACTTCTGGGATCAACAATGTGACTTCTGGCATCAACAATGTGACTTCTGGGATCAACAATGGGACTTCTGGGATCAACAATGGGACTTCTGGCATCAACAATGTGACTTCTGGGATCAACAATGGGACTTCTAGGATCAACAATGGGACTTCTGGCATCAACAATGTGACTTCTGGGATCAACAATGGGACTTCTGGGATCAACAATGTGACTTCTGGGATCAACAATGGGACTTCTGGGATCAACAATGTGACTTCTGGGATCAACAATGTGACTTCTGGGATCAACAATGGGACTTCTGGGATCAACAATGGGACTTCTGGGATCAACAATGTGACTTCTGGGATCAACAATGGGACTTCTAGGATCAACATTGGGACTTCTGGCACATCTGGCTACATCTGTGCACTTAGCTAGCTACCATCCCATAGCCTACATTGCATATGAAGGCGCATCTGTGGATGTACAGAGAAAATGCTCTCTTTTTCATATTACTTTGTTGGCTTCCCCATGTGGGGGGTCGTGCTCTCTGAGTGGCTCAAGTTCAAGTTGTTGGCCACTGACGAGCATTGCGGTTCTACAAGTAGAATCGGTAGGTTCGTCGCTACTGGGTCTGCACGCAGCAGGTACCACTTTTGTCCTAGCACGCTTTTGTTCACAGGCCTCCCACTGTGATAAGTACTTATCAGCAGTCTATTGGCAGTGAGATTATTGGTGTGTTTCACCCTAACCTTAACCTTAACCCTAACCTTAACCCCAAACCTTAGACCTAACCATAACTCCTAACCCT
This sequence comes from Salvelinus fontinalis, assembly GCF_029448725.1. Classification (NCBI taxonomy): domain Eukaryota; kingdom Metazoa; phylum Chordata; class Actinopteri; order Salmoniformes; family Salmonidae; genus Salvelinus; species Salvelinus fontinalis. Next base: position 11,258,708 of record NC_074681.1, on the reverse strand, counting down.
AATTCTAACCATAACCCTAAACCTAACCCCTAAGCCTTAAAATAGCCTTTTTTTCCTTGTGGGGAAAATGGCCCCACTTTTCCTTGTTATACTATCCTGGTCCCCTGAACTCCTGGTCCCCTGAACTCCTGGTCCCCTGGACTTCTAATCCCCACAAGGATACTAAAACCAAAACACACACACAGGAAACACCTTTTTCAGATGGTTACACATCATTTGGACATAAAACCCACCGCAAAGCAAGCAGCTCATGGCCCATCTTATCATCATGGAGCTCAGCACGGTCACCTGAGGAGAGAGAAGGACGGGTAGTGGAGGGGAAAGGGAGGAAAGAGAGTGAGATAGAAGGACAGAAGATCAGGGAATGTATGTGTGTGTGAGTCTTTTCTGTCTGTCTTTGTGTGTGTGTGCGTGTATATGTGTGTGTTCTCCACACTCACGTCCACTGATCTTGGTGCCCATTCGATGTGCCAGGGCAGTGCTCTGTGCCAGCTGCTCTCTGAAGCTCTGCCCCATGTAGTAGTCAATGTCGTTGGCACGCAGCAGCTCCTCAAAGCCCTGGCCAATCAATTACATTTAGCTAATAGTTCAATGAAACATTTTAAATCGACAAAATACATTTAATTTAATCACTGTCAAAAAGTGGTGGATAATGTCCTAATCTTTGGAGAGATTGTCAGAGTGTCAGACCTTGGTGGTGTCTCCCAGGTGTTGTGTGAGTATGTGACAGACACCACGGCCCTCCCTCATCCTCTGACGCAGGTGGGACAGCTCCCTGGCCTGAGCCTGGATCAGGGTGTTGTACTTCCTGTCCATAGATGGAGGAAGGGGAGGGGTCAGGACATAAAAATACATTTTTTTAAAACATCTTCATCATCAGCATTATCGTTGTTATTGGACATCATCATAGTCATTACCACTGTTATCAGTCACCATGGTAGTCATTATCATTGTTATCAATCATAATCATAGTCATTATCATTGTTATCAGTCATCATCATAGTTTTTATCATTGTTATCAGTCATCACCATATTCATTATCATAATAATTTCCTTCCTTCATTTCCTCTCTCTCTCCACTCACCCGGGCCAGGTAGCACACTTCCCCTCCTCCACCACCCCTCCTTTCCCCTCCAGCTTGGAGCTCTTGAGTTGGGCCTCCAGTGAGGCCACTCGGGACACCAGCTCTCGCAGCTCTCGGCTGGGCTTGGGTTCCATGCGAGGCCCCAGGCTGTCGGACATCCAGCCCTCATCGTCTTCTACACCGCTGAGGGCCGGGGAGGCCTCGAACGCCCAGTTCACCTGATGGACAGGAGAGAGACAGTACATAGTCAGGGAACATGTAATAGCAGCACATAATCCAACAAGCGCATAAGACACTAAAGTTATCAGTCAATGTATTGATCAATCAACTGATCAATCAATTATCAATCAATCAGACCTTGTATGTATGCAGGGTTGGGGAGTAATGAATTACATGTAAGGGATTACAAAAAAAGGTAACTGTAATCCGTTACATTACAGGCAAAAATATTGTCATAATATTACAGATACTTTGAAAAACTAGATGATTACTTCAAGGATTACTTCTAAACTCATAAAGGATGTTTGCGGAAAAAAATCTTTGACACTTTTCTCAATGACATTCAAATCAGCATTGAAAAAAGCCGCAAGTGTAGATTTGTTCCACCTGAGCGAGTCAGACCACAAGTCAGAGATCACTATGATGACACACCACATGTGTTTGATGGATCGTGGGAAAAGCGCAGGAATAGGCTTTTGTAGGCTACAGTCCAAGCTATGTTTTCCAGTGGTGCGACTGCTGTCGACATCCAAAGATCCAACTTGAATAAACGCTTGGAGGTAAGGAGGACAGCAGTGGTGTAGTCTATGGCTACACGGATATCACTTTATTGATATCTACATAGCGCATTGATGTGAATCACACTGCTGCTCTCTCATTTAGCTATTTGCACCTTACGGGTTGTGGTTGTTGTGGATGGCTGTTCACAAATCTAAATGTGTATTTGAACCCAATAATGGTTGAATTCAAGAAGTTTAAGCTGCCTATCAATCAATTTGAAAGTGGGGCTTTTATTGCTCAATCTAATTCATGCTGGTAAAAAAAGAAATTCCATAGGCCTAATGGACACATGATCAAACTTGCACACTTTTGATAGACTTAAAGGGGCAATCTGTAGTTGCTACATACATTTTTTTTAAACTAATAAATTATATATATATATATATATATATATATAGCCATTGATTCTTGAAGAATATAACTTAGAAATCCCTCATGAGCTTAGTTCAACTGTCACACTCCATGATAACCCAAAATATAACCATGTTTTATTTCAATGTTTGTAAACATTGTAAATGTAAAGAAACACTGTATAGCCTCATAACATGGCTAAAACAATCTTTTTTATATAATGGATGGTCAGTCCTTAGCTCTGTCTATTAATCTGAGAGTGATTACATTTCTCCAGGCCCATCCCTCAGCTTTTTACCAAAATAGAGGCGGGGCAATGATTTTGTTATTGTTTCATCTGTGGATTTTCCCTTTAAACAGCTGCATATTATCAAGATATCAAAGTGTCACCAACAAAAAGGTAAACAATAGGCCTATAGCAAATGCAGGATATGACATAACTTTTTCACATGTAAATAGCACTTATTCAGTAGTGCTCAAAGCATGCCATTCCATGAGCTCAGCATTTATTATTCAACTCAAATCAATGAGCCCAATCAGTCCTCCATGACAACAAAATCATAAACAACAGACTAGGGCTAGCTAATAAATCCTTAGTTTTGAGGTCCTGCTCAGGTAAAACAATTTGGCTAATCTATACTTCCATATTTCCAAGTCCTATTCTTGAAGATCAAGGGGCAAAACATTTATTGGAATGACTGGAATTCTGATAGGCTTTGGTTTTGATGTAGTAGAAAGCGAAGTAAAATTTTAAATCTATATATGGCCAGCTACGTAAACTTTAACATTGATTTCTCCTGCAATAGATGTCGTTCAATTGGTAACATACATTTTTGTTTTCTTCTATAGCCTCTTAAGGGGAAAGTAATCTAAAAGTAACGGAATGTAATCAAATTACGTTACTGAGTTTGGGTAATCCAAAAGTTATGTTACTGATTCCAATTTTGGACAGGTAACTAGTAACTGTAACAGATTACATTTAGAAAGTAACCTACCCAACCCTGTATGTATATGATGTACCTTGCGTGGGGTGCGTTCCAGACTGGATGCGTAGTCACTGGTGGTGGATAGTGAACGCACACGTAGCTGCAGCCCACGAATCACCTTGTGGCAGCGGGTCAGCTGAGAACGCAAGTCCAGGACCAATTGCTGTAAGGATCCTGCCCCTGGCTCCTCGCCTTCATCAAAAGCTCCGCCCACACTCCCATCGCCATGGAACCAAACTCCGGCGCTCTCGTAGTCCTGCCGGTGGCTCAGTGACGTACACATCTCCAGATCATCAAACTCTAGGGTGTATAGATCAGCACACCGGACACAGGTAAGGTAAAGTGACAGGTGAGATGGGAATGAGAAGTGATGCAGGTACTGTATTGTGAGATGTTAGGTACAGTAGATGTCTCAAGTGACAAACTGAAATAGAAGCAGTGAGAGGTGACACTGTCAGAGAGGTGTAACGGAAGAGAGGCGATAGGTAAGATAGGAGTGAGAGAAAAGACGGGAGACAGGGAAAGGCACAGCTAAGTTACCTGGGCTGCTGGCATCCTCTCTCTCTGCCTCGTTCTCACTACGGCCACAGGTCTCATAGCCCAGGTCCTGCAGGTCCACCTGGACCTGCTTACTGTCCTGCTCAACTGATGTCTCCGCTGAGAAAGACAGAGAGAGAGAACCATTACAACCATTGAAGAAATTACATTGAGTGATTAAATTAACTGTGTGTGTGTGTGTGTTTGTGTTCTGTATCTGTATGTGTGTTCTGTGAATCTGTATGTGTGTTCTGTGTATCTGTATGTGTGTTCTGTGTATCTGTATGTGTGTTCTGTGTATCTGTATGTGTGTTCTGAGAATCTGTATGTGTGTTCTGTATCTGTATGTGTGTTCTGTGTATCTGTATGTGTGTTCTGTGTATCTGTATGTGTGTTCTGTGTATCTGTGTGTGTGTTCTGTGTATCTGTATGTGTGTTCTGTGTATCTGTATGTGTGTTCTGTGTATCTGTATGTGTGTTCTGTGTATCTGTGTGTGTGTTCTGTGTATCTGTGTGTGTGTTCTGTGTATCTGTATGTGTGTTCTGTGTATCTGTATGTCATGACTCTCCTGGTCGAGGAACCAAGGCCTTAGATCAGCTTGGCAAATGGCTGACAGATAGCCAGACCCCCCTCTCCCATAGGAGAGGAGACGAGGGAGACGAGGGTGGTGCCAATCATAAATATTATGCAGCAGAGAACCCTTTCCTGCTCTTCAGTATCAACCAAAGGAATGCCTTTGTCTCTAGAGAGACTGTTGCCCGCCCAAAAACTCTAACGTCCAAAGAGTGAACTTTGGAACAATATTTCTGAGATAGGAATGTTAAGAATGGTCAGTGGGGATCTAAAGAATAACAATGTCATATTGCTTTTCATTTTGTGAAGTTATTAAAAACTGTATGAACCAAATACTGTAACTTAGAAAGGAAACACATTCTAGCTTTCAAGTTTTCATCCAATATGATGTTAATACAATATGAAGAACGATGAGACTATTTTTGTTAAGATATTAATGTGGTATTAGTTTTCTAACGAGATCATAGTTTTCATGTCCTTTTGCACATTAACTAAGCCACGCCCCGAATGAGGTCAGAAGAGCATGTCAGTGTGATGGAACCGCCCTATTTGACCAGAGTGCTTAAAAAGGACTTGCAAAGAATTAACATACCAGACCAGCAAACGTGAAGCTTGAGTTAAACATTTCAAATGGTTGAAACTCTAAGACCAGAAAACGTGTAGCTGTGGCTACACGGCTAAAAATGGTTAGAACTTTGAATCTCCACACGAGGTGAAGAAGATAAAGAATAGGCCTTAACATTGCCAGTCTGCAGCTGGGTATGTAAAAGTGGTCCTAGAACTTTGACTAAAGACATGAGGTGGGAAGGAAGTAAATCCCATATCAGACAACCATTGGTGCATCTGAAGATCTGTTCTATTTGAACACTCCACTAAAAGACCAAGACAACTACGAAGGACATTGTGACCTCTGGTGGACAACCAGAGTCTTACACCCATCGAGCCCTTCCCATAGAAGGACTGACTGTTTTCAACAGAGACGACGAACAAAGACATCTGCATGTAAATACATTACATTTCTTACCCAAAAGGGCGGTGGAGATGGTAACTCTAAAAACAACTTCTCTCGTGGTGCCCCAAATTCCTAATGAGTTCATTGTTACATGATTAATTTAATCTGGTAACAATTAATCTGGTAACAATCCACTAACATAGTTAGTTGATTCGATAAACATATCTGTGTGTGTGTTCTGTGTATCTGTGTGTGTGTGTGTTCTGTGTATCTGTGTGTGTGTGTGTTCTGTGTATCTGTGTGTGTGTGTGTGTGTGTGTTCTGTGTATCTGTGTGTGTGTGTGTGTGTTCTGTGTATCTGTATGTGTGTGTATTTGTTCTGTGTATCTGTATGTGTGTGTGTTCTGTGTAGCTGTGTGTGTTCTGTGTGTGTGTGTGTTCTGTGTGTGTGTGTGTGTGTGTGTGTGTGTGTGTGTGTGTGTGTGTGTGTGTGTGTGTGTGTGTGTATGTGTGTGTGTGTGTGTGTGTGTGTGTGTGTGTGTGTGTGTGTGTGTATCTGTGTGTGTTCTGTGTATCTGTGTGTTCTGTGTGTGTGTGTGTTCTGTGTATGAGTGTGTGTGTGTGTTCTGTGTGTGTGTGTATTTATGTTTTCAGCATATGCAAGATGACTCACTGAGTAGTTCCCTGTAGTCTTTGAGTTGTTCAGCCTGTGCATGTACTGTGGCCTCAGACACCATGAGTCTCTCCTGCAGCTCTCTGCTCTCCTGTCTGCTCAGCGCCAAATCAGAACGCAGATGTGCCGCCTGCTCACGGAGACACGCATCCATATGCTGCCAGAACCCGCCCACATCGCCGGTGACATCATCAGATTCAGCCTCCTATAGGGCACAAGACAAAACAATGGTGTTAAAAAAGGGAAAAATTCACTTTTATATGACTAGGAAAGACCATTATGGTCCAACTGTTGTTATATCACGAGCTACAATAAAAATCACGGAAGCAGCAAACGGAGATCGGACACCTTTCTATTCATTATGGAACAAAAACATTGACATGTAGAGTAGAAGAAGTGTGAATATGTCCTGCGTTTCCGAAAGCACATGCAGCAGCAACACAGAACACTGCTTTCCTCTGGTCTCTTTGGCCTGAAACCCAGGAGCAGCAGGCAGTCATGATGCTTATATAAACTATCAGCCCTACATGGACTGCTCTAGCTACACCAACACAGAGATATGAGGAGAGAGGGGGAGGAAAATAGACAGAGAAAGAGGGAGGGAGAGAGAGAGAGAGTAAGGGAAGAGAGAAAGAGGTTTACACTATTCTGGCATAGACTGGTTTAGGGTAGAGGAGTGTATGTGTACCTTCTCTGTTTGGTCTGGCTGGTGATGGGAGAGGAGGGTCCCCAGGTCTAGGGAGTGAGGTCTGGTATACTGTCTGTTCCCCCTCCCCTCTCTCATCCTCACTGCTGGGGGGCCATGGTTGCCCTGGGTGGGTACCACTGCTGATTGTGCCTCCTCCTCTTCCTCCTCCTCCTCTTCCTCCTCCTCCTCTTCCATCTCCTCCTGTCCCCATCCTTGGCAC